>NW_026652289.1:17999632-18166572 GCF_009828535.3 Hylobates moloch
AGATATACAATCATGTCATCTGCAAACAGGGACAGTTTGACTTCCTCTTTTCCTAATTGAATACCCTTTATTTCCTTCTCCTGCCTGATTGCTCTGGCCAGAACTTCCAGCACTATGTTGAATAGGAGCGGTGAGAGAGGGCATCCCTGTCTTGTGCCAGTTTTCAGAGGGAATGCTTCCAGTTTTTGCCCATTCAGTATGATATTGGCTGTGGGTTTGTTGTATATAGCTCTTATTATTTTGAGATACGTCCCATCAATACCTAATTTATTGAGACTTTTTAGCATGAAGGGTTGTTGAATTTTGTCAAAAGCCTTTTCTGCATCTATTGAGATAATCATGTGGTTTTTGTCTTTCGTTCCGCACCTGGCTCGGAGGGTCCTATGCCCACGGAGTCTCGCTGATTGCTAGCACAGCAGTCTGAGATCAAGCTGCAAGGGGGCAGCGAGGCTGGGGGAGGGGCGCCTGCCATTACCCAGGCTTGCTTAGGTAAACAAAGCAGCCAGGAAGCTCGAACTAGGTGGAGCCCACCACAGCTCAAGGAGGCCTGTCTGCCTCTGTAGGCTCCACCTCTGGGGGCAGGGCACACACAAACAAAAAGTCAGCAGGAATCTCCAGAGACTTAACGTCCCTGTCTGACTGACAACTTTGAAGGGAGTAGTGGTTCTCCCAGCACGCAGCTGGAGATCTGAGAACGGACAGACTGCCTCCTAAAGTGGGTCCCTCACCCCTGAGCAGCCTAACTGGGAGGCACCCCCCCAGAAGGGAAAGACTGACACCTCACTGGGCCAGGTACTCCTCTGAGACAAAACTTCCAGAGGAACTATCAGACAGCTGAATTGGTGGTCTCACAAAAATCTGCTGTTCTGCAGCCACCGCTGCTGACACCCAGCCAAACAGGGTCTGGAGTGGACCTCTAGTAAACTCCAACAGACCTGCAGCTGAGGGTCCTGTCTGGTAGAAGGAAAACTAACAAACAGAAAGGACATCCACACCAAAAACCCATCTGTACATCACCATCATCAAAGCCCAAAAGTAGATAAAACCGCAAAGATGGGGAAAAAACAGAGCAGAAAAACTGGAAACTCTAAAAAGCAGAGCACCTCTCCTCCTCCAAAGGAACGCAGTTCCTCACCAGCAATGGAACAAAGCTGGATGGAGGATGACTTTGACGAGTTGAGAGAAGAAGGCTTCAGACGATCAAACTACTCTGAGCTACGGGAGGAAATTCAAAACAATAGCAAAGAAGTTAAAAACTTTGAAAAAAAATTAGAAGAATGGATAACTGGAATAACCAATGGAGAGAAGGGCTTAAAGGAGATGGAGGAGCTGAAAGCCAAGTTTCGAGAACTACGTGAAGATTGCAGAAGCCTCAGTAGCAGATGCGATCAACTGGAAGAAAGGGTATCGCAGGTGGAAGATGAAATGAATGAAATGAAGCGAGAAGGGAAGTCTAGAGAAAAAAGAATAAAAAGAAATGAACAAAGCCTCCAAGAAATTTGGGACTACGTGAAACGACCAAACCTACGTCTGATTGGTGTACCTGAAAATGACGGGGAGAATGGAACCAAGTTGGAAAACACTCTGCAAGATATTATCCAGGAGAACTTCCCCAATCTAGCAAGGCAGGCCAACATTCAGATTCAGGAAATACAGAGAACGCCACAAAGATACTCCTCGAGAAGAGCAACTCCAAGACACATAATTGTCAGATTCACCAATGTTGAAATGAAGGAAAAAATGTTAAGGGCAGCCAGAGAGAAAGGTCGGGTTACCCACAAAGGGAAGCCCATCAGGCTAACAGCTTATCTCTCGGCAGAAACTCTACAAGCCAGAAGAGAGTGGGGGCCAATATTCAACATTCTTAAAGAAAAGAATTTTCAACCCAGAATTTCCTATCCAGCCAAACTAAGCTTCATAAGTGAAGGAGAAATAAAATACTTTACAGACAAGCAAACGCTGAGTGATTTTGTCACCACCAGGCCTGCCCTAAAAGAGCTCCTGAAGGAAGCACTAAACATGGAAAGGAACAACCGGTACCAGCCACTGCAAAAACATGCCAAATTGTAAAGACCAACGAGGCTAGGAAGAAACTGCATCAACTAATGAGCAAAATAACCAACTAACATCATAATGACAGGATCAGATTCACACATAACAATATTAACGTTAAATGTAAATGGGCTAAATGCTCCAATTAAAAGACACAGACTGGCAAACTGGATAAGGAGTCAGGACCCATCAGTGTGCTGTATTCAGGAAACCCATCTCACGTGCAGAGACACACATAGACTCAAAATAAAGGGATGGAGGAAGATCTATCAAGCAAATGGAAAACAAAAAAAGGCAGGGGTTGTGTATTTTGAGAAATTGTTTTATTTTATCTAAGTTATAATATTTTTTATCAAAGAGTTATTAATATTATCCGTTTAATATGCTTTTAATGTCTATAGACTTGTTAGTGATGTCCCAACTTTCATTTCTAATATTGGTAATTTTTTCTTTGGTTGTCATGCTAGCATGCAAGTCATGCAAGCGTGCAAAATACTACATTAAAAATAAAGACAGCTGTAAAGCACAAAAAGAGCCTAAGTTATTCTTACAAAACTGAGAAAAAACAGAAGAATGTTTTCACAAAAGAAAAATGAAAGAGAATGTAATCTTTAAAAAGACATCAAATATAAGCAATGTGAATAAACTCAACAGACAATTGTAAAGTTAATTGAACAGAGAACCAAAATGAGATTACGGAGATAATTAAATAGAAACCATAGAAAACAGATTAGACAGTGTGGATGATAAAATTAGTAACAGAAAAAGCCATGAAGTAGTCTCAGTGAAATAAAGGGGTAAAAAAAAAGTAATCAGAAAGAAGTTAATGGTATACAGGAAATGTGGATCCAAAATCAAGGTAAATGATTCACCTGCAAAAAAACCCAACGAGTGAAATTAAAAAGAATAATTATGTAATAGAAGAAAATATTTCTAAAATGTAAAATAATACTCATAGACTTAAAGGCATACTGTTCTCAAGAAATTCATTAGAAGAACCAATTTTGTGACATTCTGGTAAAGTGATTGAATTTCAAGGATAAAGAAAGAATTCATCAGGTATCCAAGAACTTACAAAGGGGATAAATCTGGCTGGGCGCAAATGCCTCCATGGAAAAATAAAGTGACAGAAGATAATAGAACAATATTTATAAAATTCTAAGGGAACAAGTGTGTCTCAAGAATATGATAACCAGGCAAGTTGTTATCCAAGTACAAAATGGTGGTACTGGCATACTTAATCATGCAAAAACTCACAGAATATGTCATTCCTTATTCTGTCTCAGAATGAAACTATGTAAGAGACAAATGAAGAAACCATTGTAAAAGAACTGAATGGAGCCTTGTTGCTGCTTCCTCAGAAGGGAAGGAATACCATGTCCTCACGTGTAGAAGGTACAGAAGGGAACAAACTCACACCCTCAAACCCATTTATAAGGGCCCAAATCCCTTCATCACCTTCTAAATACCCCATCTCTTAATATTATTACATTGTCTATTCAGTCTCAACAAAAAATTTGGGGCACACCCAGTTTGGTCATTGTTTGGATATTAGAACACAAAATTTAATTACTCAGTTTCTTACTATACATAAGACATTTTTATCACCACATTGATTTTATTTGTTATTTTTATTACAATTGTAACAAAACCTAGGAACATCTGTATACAGAACTTAAACACAAACAAAGACTTTTCCGATTTTGTCATTTAATCCCCAAATCTTACCACTTAAGGTAAGGTATCTTAATTACGGTTATCCCCAAACATATGCAAATGCAGAGATTGGAAGAGCTAAGTAACTACTGAGTTGTGGAGCTCAGAGTGAATTCTGGGTTTCAGACTACAACTTTCAAAACATTTCTGTTGCATAATGAGGTAAAAAATATAGTGCCTAAACTGGAAGGTTAAATGATTCCTTCATAGAGGAAATTCAAAAAACAATATAAAATAGAAGAAAATAATTCCTAGTTATTTTGGACATTGTATTATGTATTGCAAAACAATGACAATAAATGTACTTAAATAAATCACCAACTTAATAAATCATCTTCAATTGAATCCTTAGTTTTCTCATGCAAAGTCTAGTATTCCTACAGAGCCAGAACAGTGTACAAAGAAGAAGACAGGGAGATAAAATTAATGCTAGCTTAGTTTTATATGAAGCAGCAATTGGGAATATTAACTGTTCTCATGTTTAAATATTTGCTTTTGGCAAAATCCAAACAAGCTCACTATTTGTTAGATTAGTAGGTGTAGAGTAAATGTGGCAGTAGGTCTAGAGTGGGGCACATGTATTTTGTAGATTCAAAGATGTCAATTTTAAAACATTAATTTTATATTAAATTTGGAGAGAATACCACTTCATTGAATGCATGCCAACATTTTAAGATGTCTTCCATTTTCAGAGCAATTTTATAAAAAGGATATACTGAACTTTATTCTACTACAGGCATGAAAGTTACCACACAAACCAGAGATACATTTGCTCTTTGTGAAGAAGCTTCTGCCCATTTGTCTATTTCGGTATATCATTTAAACAGTACAACCAGTGCTCAACAGAGGCATCAGTTGAAGTCACCATCATGGCTACACAAATTGATTCCTTATGTGGGGAAAAAAAAATCCTCAAATGGCAGATAGACAATTAAATATCTTGGTTCCCATGTTATTTCCCTGGAACCTCAAGTAGATTTAGTCAGACCCTTGTTAATTGATAAATATGATTGAGGACTTTGCTCTATCTTTTTTTCATTAAATGAGTACGTTACTCAGAAACATAAGTAACCCATTGTAGTGATCATTACCTACATGGGGAGATTTTTAGCTTCAAGTAATGGATACACAACCCAAAGTGAACATTTATTCTATGAGAGAACACAAAGTACAGACAGAGCATGGTTCCATGAATGATTCAGTAGTTCAGTGACACAGTCCATGTGGTAGGTGTTTTTTCATCTTTGCACTCTCCCAGACTCAGCCTATCAGCCAAGTGTAAGTCCATGTTTCCAAAAAGGCTACAGCCTTTCCAGGTCTTTGCAGGAAGAAATGATCATGACCACATTCTCTGAAGGAGAAGAAGGGAGCTTCCTCCCCTGAGTCTCATTTTATTAAGGAAAACAAAAAAAAAAAAACTTTTTACATGCTCAGCCCTCACCCTGAAGACATTCACAATTCTTATTTTTTCAGTAGCAATTAATTTTATTAGTTTGACAATTTATGATCATAAAACAATGCAATTCAAGAAATGACTAAAATATGTTAAAGAAAATATCAGAATTATTCCTGGCACTTATATCTAATATTTCAAAACAGACTATTCAGCAACTGATTTATAAAGTGCTAATATGAAAATAATCTCAAATATGTTTAATTTCATCTATAAACTATAAATTATGAATTGCCATAAATTTTTGGTTAGCAAAAAAAAGCCAAAATATTTTTCCTCATGAGACTGAATTATAGTGATAATTAAGTTCAAGAGCACTTATATAGACTGAATATTGATACAAGAAGTAGTTTTTGCATGAGCATTTTGAGCATTATCTTGGAATTAGAAGTAGTTTTAAGTCACTTTCCCCTGTGTATTGGTTTCCTGCTGCCTCTGTAACAAATTACTGGAAACTTGGTGGCTTGAATAATAGAAATTTATTCTTTTACAGTTCTGGATGTCATAAATCTGAAATCAGTATCAAGGGTTTTGGAGGGTGTGGCCATCAGGAAAGTTCTAAACAGATAATTCCTAATCCTTTAGATAATATTTCTAGTGGCCACCAACATTCATTGGCTTGTGGTACATCAGTCTAACCTCTGCCTGTATGGTCACATCCCCTCTCCTTTTCTGTCTGTGTGGTCAAACTTCTTTCTGCTTCCGTCTTATACAGACACATGTGATTGTATTTAGAGTCCATCTGGCTAATACTGGATAATCTTTTAGGTCAAGATCTTTAACTTAATCACATGCAATGATTGATTTTTGTTTGTCTGATTTTTCATATAAGGTAATATTCAGAGGTTCAAGAAATTTAGATATGAATTTTTTTCTGGAACATTTTTGGCCTACTGCACACTCATTCACTTATTCATCTATGCATTTAACGAATATTATATGAACACCTGCAATGGACCAGACACTGTTCTAATGCTGGGTATATAACAACAAACTAAAGAGACAAAGGTTTTACATTCTTGGAGTTTACATTCTAGTACAAACATTGGCAAACTTTCTGTAAAGGGCCAGATAGTAAATATTGTTTGTAGATCATACAGTTTCTCTGTTGCAACTACTGAACTCTCCTGTTGTAGCATAGACACAGCTCCTCCTCTCTAAATACAGAAATTAATAGCTGTGGCTATATTCCAATAAATAATTACATATGAAAACAGGAAGCAAGCTAGATTTGGCTCTTGGGTTATAGTTGGCCAACACTTTCTCTGGATAGAAGACACAGGAGAAAAAGTGACAGGCAAATACCGAATATGTCAGATGGTGATAAGTGATGTGGTTTTAAATAAAGCACATTCAGAGAAATAGGACATTCAAACGGGAAGGCTATAACTAACTGCTATAACAGATAAATCAACAAATTTTAGTGGCTTCCCAAAGAGCCATTTTCTCAGTGTTTATGTGAAGTCCAATACTAAGATTTCTTATTAGTGGGAAGGCTTCCAAGTGGTCATTCAGGAACCCACCCTCCTGCTCTCTTGTATCTGCCCTCCTGAGAACTCCAGAACCCTGTATTCTGTTGGTGGTTGAAGAAAGGGAGTAGAGAACAGCACACAGGCATTTTAAGGAAGCAAGATTACAAGGTTTGATCAATTCCACTCAGTTTATATGCATTTTCTCATCTCAAAGCTCCATTACTTGACTTCACCTAACTTTAAGAGCAGAACATGCAGTTGAGCTGGGTGTCCAGGGGCATTAAAAAACAGGATTGGGCCAGGCGCAGTGGCTCACACCTGTAATCCCAGCACTTTGGGAGGCCGAGGCGGGCGGATCACTTGAGGTCAGTAGTTTGAGACTAGCCTGGCCAACATGGTGAAACCCCGTCTCTACTAAAAATACAAAAATTAGCCAGGCGCAGTGCTGGGCACCTGTAATCCCAGCTACTCGGGAGGCTGAGGCAGGAAAATCACTTGCACCCATGAGTTAGAGCTTACAGTGAGCCGAGATCACACCACTGCACTCCAGCCTGGGTGACAGAGCATGACTGTCTCAAACCAGCAAACAAACAAGCAGGATTGGAGATCACTGAGCAACATTTAATTTAGGAAGTGTTGCTCTTGTAAGCAGGGTAGACAGAACACGTTTTCCTGGCCTTCCTGAGGAAAGCAGGGGCTAATGTGGCAGAGATTTGGGGGGACCATTCTAATATTTAGGCTAGCTTTGTGCTTCTGAATTTATCTCTTTACAGATAGATTAGTCATGAGACCCAGCAGTAGTTGTTGAAATGTGGGGAGGAAAAATACAGGCCATTTACAGGTCAGACTCTTAAAACTCACTGTACTCTTCTTTTTGCTTTTTCTTTCTCTCTTTGGGACCAAAATCAAGGACTTAATCTCTGCTTAGAAGAGAGCTAACCAGAGGTGCTGCCGTACTCTCACTGGACTGTAATATTAGCAAAAAAAAAAAAAAAAAAGAGACATTGTATTAAACCACTTAGGTTTGTAGTATATTTTTTCAAATCAGCAAGTGTTACTTACCTTATATTCTAGTTCTAGAGCTATCAGAGAGTAGAATGTTCCAGGCAGACGTCCTGAGTCTGGATCAAGTTCAAGGATTCCAGGGTAATAGGAAAAGAGCTAGAGAAGGAGGGAGGTAAGAAATGAGGTCAGGAGATAAGATGGACAATTATGAGGTGTCATTGTTAGACCTGGCTTTTACTCTGAGAAAGAGGGTTTATACTGAGAGAGAGAGAGGATCTAACTTTTATTTTAAAATGATCATTTTGGCTGCTGTGTTAAGAACTGATGTTGGAGGTGGTGGAAAAAAAAGAGCAGTTTCTTAGGAGGATATTGCAATAATGCAGGTGTAAAGTGATGATGGCTTGAAACAGGTGGTACAGGGGTGGGTGAGATATATGATGTAAGAGAAAAATATTAATCAAGGATGAACATCAGGTTTTCCACATCCGCATCTGGAAGAAAGTATTTGCCATTGTTAACGAGATTGTGCATGTTCAGGATGGTATGGCCGTAGACAGTATTTACCATTACTGAGAAGAAGACTTCAAAATTTTATTAGAAGAGGGAAGTATGAGGGAGATCAAATATGGACATGTTACATTTGAGATGCTTTTTAGATAGCCAAGCAAATATTTAGAGTAGGCATTTAAATGTGGAAATATAAATTGGGAAATCATCTGTGTGTAGATGATATGAGATTGGATGAGTTCAGTAGGGCAATGGGTATTTTTAAAAGGAAATATCAATGGAGTGAGTTTTAGTGCATCCCAAATTTCAAAGGCTGCAGAGTTGAGAAAGGTCAAACGAAGAAATCTGAGCAGAATCTCATGGGAAGAATCAAGAAAATGGCATCCTGGAAATAAACTGGACAATGTGTTTCAAGCAGGAAAGGGATCAGCTAATTTAAACACCACAGAAGTCAAGTAAGACAAGTACCAGGACTTGACCTGAACTCAGCAACATTGAGATCAATGATGGTCTGGGTGGAGGATCTCATTTTGAAGTTGTAGGACTGAGAGCCTTCCAGGGCTAGATTAAGGAGAGAATTGTGTGGGAGAAACTGGAAACAGTTGGAAAAACTTTAATGTAAAGAAAAAGAGATAAATGGGGTGGGAAATGGAAGGAGACCTTGGATCAAGAGAGGCTTTTTTCTGTTATCTATTATAGCTGTAAATTTATAGGAATTATCCTTTTAAAAGGGAAAAATTGGACAGCCAGTGATACGGGAGAAAATGAGGGCAAATGCTAGAATGATACAACTGGGATCTAGTGAAGAGATGCCCTCCTTGGACAGAGCATGGAAAAAATCTTCAGCAGTACTGAGAACAAAAATGCATGGAAAAATTTCTCCACGGTGGTAGGAAGGATGATCAAGAGTAAGGAGAGATACAGGTAGAGTGATGATTTTCATGGTGGTAGTTTGTACAAATACTCTTCTGGTTTTTACTATTGTCTTTGTATAATAAGAATCAAAGTCATTAGGTGAGATAAGAATTGGACAGGAGTTTCAGGAAGGAGACAGGGAAAAAATGGAAAATCTTTTAGGAATGTGGAAGAGTCACAAGAGCAGACAACTATTAAAGCTTTGGTGCTGATCACTAATAGACCACTTGAAGTTCATGGTTAGTAATTTATGGTAAAATCTGGCAAGCACAGTTGTGGGTTCTACCAAGCTAGGGTGACAAATATGAAGCACAGAATTAGATTCAATTGGATTGGAGATTTTGTAAGGCTTCTATGATGAAAGGAGTGCATGGCAAGGAAATTGAAATCAGATGTTGGGAAATGAATATAAGCTTGATGAGGATGAGGATCTTGTTTATTTATTTATTTATTTTTTCACTGATGTGACTTGGGCATCTAGAAGACAGCCAAGCACATATAAGCATGTGATAAATACTTCTGGGGTGAATGAATTAAATCCAATGCCTTGACACATCAATTGGGCTGGGAGGTACATGAAGACAGAATGGAGTTGAGAGACAGAGTGAATAATGGTAGAATTCATGGGTTGTATATCTCAGAGGCATAACAAACATTTAAGTGTGGGTGGGTGAACTGCTTGCCATTTTTGAGGCTTATTTTCTTCAAAGGTAAAATTGTAATACATAATTACATGGAATCATGGCAATAACTTATGAAATATGCTCAGCACAGGGCCTTGTATATAAAGAGCACTCACTACCTATTCTCAGTCGTTGTTGAACAGACAGCACTATGTATTGTTTTCATTTTAATTCCTTAGCTTTAAACTAAAAACTTGCTTGCATCATACATGCCTGGATGTCATTATATATTATTACCAAGAGATTGATATTATGACTAAAATAAAAGGCAACTTGTTGAATTGAAAGGTAAGATTAATTAAATGTACTGTCTAGGGACTTCCAGGAAAATCAGAGTTCTTTCAATACACAAAGACTAAACTAGCATAAAACATTATCTAAAATATTAGCATCATATAGTATATAAAACCTTCTTAGAAGTTTCTCTTCTAGATTATGTATTTTCTCAAAATGTGTCTACAAGCATAATGAACAAGTGCTAAGCATGGCAGCTGACAGCATCAACTTTAGTAGAACAGATTAGATTCCACGTAACTAATACAGATCTCTCTGTAAGATGTGAAGACTGATTAGCGTTGTGCAAATACATAAGGGAGCTGTGTTCCTCAGCTTCTCCTGCTCACTTGCCATCTCTCCATCATTCACTTTTAATTAAAAGATTAGTGAGTAGTTTTGAAAAAGAAAAAAGAAACAAGGGAGGAAGTTCCTGTCTCCTATGGTTTCAAGTAGTAGGGTTATTGAAAGAAGATTTGGATTGAAACACAGATCTCATCTTTTCATATGTGTAGCTTTTTTCTTGACCCGTTATTTGAAGTTATAAATCAGTAAGAAACAGGATAACAGGAGCTCTATATTTAGTGTTTTAAGGTAGGTAGCAGGTTAGTTTTTTTCTGTTTATTTGGGTTCTTTACTTATATGTTTGCATTTAATGTCAGGTTGTTGACTGCAACTGAGTTAAGTTTGTGTTTTGAATCTCTAAGTTAAAGTGGGTCAGGTTTGCTCACCCCACTTCTCAGCCATATCTAAATAATCTTCAATAGTGTTTTGATTTCCTTTATTCACATTTACCAACTACTGAATTTAATTGAATAGATAAGCAAAAGGTACTTCTGTTCTCAGGCCAGGAATGTGGAAAAATTTTACAGTGACTTAGAAAAACCACTGAACAATAAGACATGGGACTCGGGTCCTTATTGTGTTTCTGCAGCTGACACATTGGGGTCTTGTTTTCTTATGGTTTAAATGGGAAGTCAATCTTGAAGGTCTCCCGTGATCGTTATTCTGCAGGGGTTACGTGAATGTGGATTGATTACTGGAGTTGATCTAAGAATGTTTACACGTGTACAATCTGTCCTGATGAGAGTGGAATTAGAAAGGCTAAGGCCAAATGTGTGTACGGGTGTGTATGTTTATATTTGAGAAATAGGCAAACCAGTGGCATAAACTACATTACAATCAGAAGGCATTGCTGGGAAATGTAAGAATCATTTTTATCATATAAGGCAGCTCAGGAAAGTGAAAAAGAATGTGTTTTCCCCTGGGGAATAAGGCTGAGCTGATTCCACTAGTGGGCCCTGCTCTTGCCTCTCTCTCCTATACTTCACAGTGGCAGAGCCTTTGAAGACAAAGGCAAGAAGGAGACATTCCTCAGCCACTCCACAAAGATAGTAATGTCAAGTCATACAAAAGGAAAATTACTTAGTGGGAATCATGCACATTTTCAATTCCTCTTTGATTTGTGTAGTAAGCGAGAATGAGTTTTGAATATATTTAATTGAAGAAGCCACTTCCAGAATCCCTTTTAAGAATAATCCCCACATTATTATTTTCCATAAATGGATACGAAAATAATTAATATGTGTTGAACTTGATAATTCCTATATTAGGTATTTATTTATTTGAATACAGGATCTCGCTCTGTCTCCCAGGCTGGAGTGCAGTGTCACTATCGTAACTTTTTTTGTTTTATTTTTAGTAGAGATGAGGTCTCACTATGTTGCCCAAGCTGGTCTCTAACTCCTGAGCTTAAGCAATCCTCCTGCCTGGGCCTCCCAAAATGTTTGTATTATAGGCGTTAAGCACCATACCTGGCCCATAATTCTTATCTTTCAGAAGGAAGAATAATAATGATTTATAAGGATCATTGTCAGGCATATTTTAAGGTCATCAACATTATTAGAATGTTAAATAACAGAATACATAGACCAAAGTGTATACATAGACCAAATGTATGTATTGCTTTGCACAAAGGCAAATGTGTCTCTTTTAGGGAGAGAGGGACGACAGTGTGGCCAGGCAAACTCCTTCCATACAGTCTTCCAGGCTGACTGAGGCACTTCCATCACTGCAATCTTCAACACTCCTCAGTCATCTGGTTATTCTGGAACTTGTGAACTAGAAGTAGAAAGAGCACGAGGAACATTTGCAGGACTTTTTTGTCCTGCAAATTTTATTTATTAAAGTGTGTAACATAGTGTTTTGATATACATATGCATAGTTAAAACTACTACTGTCAAGACAATTAACATATTGTTCATCTCATATTGTTAACTTTTTTTGTGGCTAGGAGCACTTAAAATTTACTCTCTTAGCAGATACTATTACCAGGTAGAGTCCTCATGCTGTACATTAGATCCTGAATACAGTTATCCTAAGTAATTGCAGTTTTATACCCTTTGTCCTGTATCTTCTTATCTCCAACCCACTTTGTCTCTGGTAACTGCTGTTCCTACTCTCTATATCTGTTTATTGAACATATTTTTAGATTCCACACATGAGAGAGATCATGCAATATTTTTTGTATGTGCCTGGTTTATTTCACATAGCATAATGTTCTCCAGGTTATCCATGTTGTCTCAAATGGTAGGATCACCTTCTTTTGTTTAAAGGATGAATAATATTCCATTATATGTTGTGCGTATGTATATGTATCATAATATCATTATCTGGCCATTCATGTACAGATACTTAAGTTGTTTCTATATCTTGGCTATCAGGAATAATGCTGCAATGAACATAGGAGTGCAGATATCTTTATGAAGTACCAATTTCATTTCCTTTGGGTATATGCCCAGAAGAAGGATTGCTGGGTCATACAGTAGTTCTATTTTTAATTAAAAAAAAAATTTCTTATTTTGAGATGGAGTCTTGCCCTCGCCCAGGCTGGAGTACCCTGCCGTGATCTTGGCTCGCTACAACCCCCGCCTCCCGGGTTCAAGCGATTTTCATGCCTCAGCCTCTGAAGTAGCTAGGATTACAGACAAGCACCACCATGCCCAGCCAATTTTTTTATTTTTAGTAGAGATGGGGTTTCATCATGTTGGCCAGGTGGGTCTTGAACTCCTGGACTCAAGTGATCCCCCCACCTTGGCCACCCAGAGTGTGGGGATTACAGGCATGAGCCACTGCACCCGGCCCTCTATTTTTAATTTTTCAAGAAACCTCCATACTTCTTTCCATTATGGCTGTACCAATTTACGTTCTTACCGACAATACACAAGGGTGTCCTGAGAAAATCTTTCTTTTTTTTGGATGAAGATAGTGTGGGCTTTGCTTGAAAAGAATGGAAGGATCTATTAGCAAAAAGTTGTATAAAATCCAAATTCCTAAAACGTCTATAGATCAGATATATAACATTCTTCATAATTAGTGATTAAACCCCAGAATTTCATTTTAATTTTACTAAGACACTAATTTGAGAAACTGTGATACTCTTATAAGAGCTTCTGGGAATTAGCTCAAGGCCTATTCACACAATCTGCCAAGCTTCTACATCTTGACCTGATTTTGTGGCACTTTGTTATGTCTTGTCCATATTTTAGGGAGAAAATTACATGCTTTGTGAATTTAAGATTTTATAGAGGTCTCAGGATTCCTTCTGAATGCCCAAAGCCTACTGTATTACAGGTTTTGATATTTGAGGTAATTTTATGAATAGCGATATATTTAATCTTTTTTGGGGGGAGGCAGGGACAGAGTTTTGCTCTTGTTGGCCAGGCTGGGGTGCAGTGGTGCAATCTTGGCTCACTGCAACCTCCGCCTACCGGGTTCAAGTGATTCTCCTGCCTCAGCCTCCCCAGTAGCTGGGATTACAGGCGCCTGCCACTATGCCCAGCTAATTTTTTGTATTCGTAGTAGAGACTGGGTTTCATCATGTTGACCAGGCTGGTCTCAAACTCCTGACCTTAGGTAATCCATCCACCTCGGCCTCCCAAAGTGCAGGGATTACAGGCATGAGCCACTGTGCCTGGCCGACATATTTAGTCTTGAATGGAATTGAAATTATAGAAAAAATATGTCACTGAGAGTATATTGCTAAACATTTTGCAAAGGGGGATGGGCAGTGAAAAAAAGGCACCATGAGAAAACAGTGTGTTAACTTGAGTCCAGGAGTCTGAAGCTGTAGTGCACTATGACTGCATTTGTGTGTGTCTGTGTCTCTCTGTGTGTGTGTGTGTGTGTGTGTGTGTCTGTGTGTGTGTGTGTGTGTGTGTGTGTGTGTGTTTAGAATTATATATGTGGCTGGGCGCGGTGGCTCACGCCTGTAATCCCAGCACTTTGGGAGGCTGAGGCGAGCGGATCACGAGGTCAGGAGATCGAGACCATCCTGGCTAACATGGTGAAACCCCGTTACTACTGAAAAATACAAAAAAAAATTAGCCGGGCGTGGTGGCAGGCACCTGTAGTCCCAGCTACTTGGGAGGCTGAGGCAGGAGAATGGAGTGAACCCGGGAGGCGGAGCTTGCAGTGAGCCAAGATCGCGCCACTGTACTCCAGCCTGGGCGACAGAGCGAGACTCTGTCTCAAAAAAAAAAAAAAAAAAAAAAGAACTATGTATGTTACGTAGCATTTGTAGTGTCAAATTTTATCTTTATTAAATATATTTAGATGTGGTGGATACAGAAGTCCCAGCAAACTTTATAGTACAGTTTCTTAGGGTTGAAAAATACACTCATTGTTTTCTATTGTCTACAAAATACACTGTACTAACTGCACTCCTGTTTATGGTACCAAAATATCTAAAGGATTAAAACTTAAGACACAAATCAAACATATCTGGGGAAGAAAACAAATTTCTATCCACATAAAATGTTTAGGATAGTGTTGTTTCATTTTTAAATACAGATTCCAGAAGGATTTTAAAGAGGAAGTTGAAGTCAACATTTTCTACAGTGACCTTTACGGTTACTGACCCACTTGACGGAGCTACTGTGTTACTCCACACCTAACTTATGCCTTGGCCCCTTGTTTCCTACTGTCTTGTTTCTTCTCTCGTGGTTACTGATTTATTTTACTCAGATCTTCAGGCTCAGCTGCTCTCTTCTAGGGCATACATTTTTTCAATTCATACAATAATTAGTTAAATCAAGATATGACAGTCTGTCTTTGACCTTATGCCTCCATCTTTTTGTAATTTGGCTTCTGTCCTGTCTGAAACCGTTCTAAGCACTATGGCTTATCTTTACTTTCATTTAGTTCCCTTGGTGTTAGCAGCCCTCCAGACAGCCTGCCACTGCCATCACCCGGCTGGAGCAGGGAGGTGCGGTTGGGGCTGCCTACTGTGTGGAGCCGGGGCACCATGGAGAAGCTGGAGCCCCACCCCTTCTGAGTTGGGGTGTTAGCTCCCCGGGTGCTGCTGCAGCTGCCCAAACCACGGCTGCATACCCAGGCTCGCTCCGTGGAGCAGGCAGGAGTCCTGCCCCACTCCCAGGCACAGCTGCAGCTGCCCAAACAGTGGCTGCAGACTCAGGCATCCTTACACTCTTGGAGGCCTGGGAAAACCTCCCTGCACTCTCGCTCAGGAAGGCCCCTGCCCTTGCAGGCTCGGAGGTGCCTGTTCTTGATGTCTGCCTTCTCTCCTTTTTTGTGCCAGGAGATAGGAGCAAAGTCAGGCAGCCTGGATGCCTTGAACAGCAGTAGAAGGATGGCAGGTTCATGGGCAGAAGGGGGCAGGTCCCCAGTGAAGCCCCGCCTTTAGGCCGGGAAGGTCTGAAGCCTGGGGGCAGGCTGCCAGTTCTGAGGGGGATCACGTGGTGCTTTTACATGGGCCTGCCCATGGCTGCCCATGTAATAATCAGCATGCCCTTCCCCATTCTGAGGCCCACAGAAGCCCTGGGCTTAGCCAGAGCAGAGCAGAGAAGCAGATAACCAGCTGCAGAGAGAGCTAGGAGCTACTCTCTCTGCTGATAGCTGGAGAGTGTTGGGACAACCAGCGGCAGAGAGGAGCTTCCACTGCAGGGAGACCTGTCTGCAGAGAGAAGCAACCTAACCCAGGACTTTCTACGCTCTGCTGAGGGCTGAACACTCATCCAGACACCTTGGCTACAATAAAGAGCTATCTGCAGCAGGTCTCTGAGCTATTCTATTGCTCAGTAAAGCTCTTCTTCCTCTTTCTCATCCTCCACTTGTCTATGTGCCTCATTCTTTCCGGTTGCAGGACAAGAACTCGGGGCCTGCTGAATGGCAAGTCTAGAAGAGCTGTACCACAAACAGGACTGAAACATGCCCTTTGCTCACCTCATTGTAGGTGAAGAGAGGGAGAGAAGAGCTGCAGCCCTTGTAGGAGCCCAGACCTGGGAGCTCCCCGAACCAGGGCTGTTACTCCCTCTTTGAGGCCCTGAGGTTCCTGGCATCTCAGAGCTTCTGGGTGCCACCACATTCCCCAGTGCCAGCTGCTTGTGGGGTGCCTGTCCAGCTGCAGCCTTGAAGAGAGCTGGCGCCCATGCCAGCACCTGGTGCTGCCTGCATTGCAGTAGCCGAAGGGTCTGACTGCATAGAGGCTGGACCTCACGCTTGCTGACACACCCCTCGCCACTCCATGCCTAACTCACCCTTGGGAGGCATGGGATACAGGCTAGTAGCTTGAGCCAAGCACAGCCTGCCAGGCCGAGTGGGTGGAATGAGACCAGCGGGCCGAGCAAAACTCAGGAAAAGGCACCACTGGACAGAGGTTTTAGGCCAGAAAAGCGACACCCCCAAGGATCCCATAACACCATTGTGTCTGAAACCCTGACTTGGTTGTCTGATGCAGTTTTCCTTGGCTAATCCCCCTACTTGAGACTAGACACATGTTCCATCTGTAATAGTGCTGGACCTGGACCTCAGCTCCAGCTATGTTAGAAAGTGTACGTTTCCTGAAGACTTCTCTGTGCCCATACCTCTATTCTATCAGTCCTAGAGCCGCTGAGTGGTTCTGATTGTTTTACAAACTGAAAAATTAAGCCAAAAATAATATCTAGGAACGTCTCTCACTCTCTCGCAGATTCTAGTATCCTCAAGATAAATTAAGTTTATCACAGCTTTTACTTAAGCAAACAAGCTGTATCAAGACCCCCATACATGCTTTGAAGTTCATCTTAAGTGTTATGGATTATGAAAATTTGCTGTAATAAATGTTCAGTGGATGAACATCTAGTACCTTTTACCCAAGTATGATTATATTTGGCCTCAGAATAAATAATACAGTCTTTTCCAACCTCTCAACAGTTGCCAAAGTGTAGGAAAGGGTAAGATTATGGCATGAAATAATTCATTTGAAACAGTTCATTAGGAAATACATACTGAGCTCCGAAAACACTTTGTGTGTGCTTGTGTGTGAAAAAGAAAAATAAGACAACAGTAAAATTGTGTAAGGTGATTGAAGAAAGAGCACTCTAATGTTCCTTTAGGTATCTTGCGTATATACACAAGATATAGAGAAAAGAGAGAGTTAGAAGCATTATGGAATTTTTCAAAGAACTAGATATTAGTTTCTTTGAAATTTTTATTACAGTTTACTCTGGTCTCTTGTCTAGAATACATTCAAGTGCACGTTTGCTGCTGCTAGATGTTTGCCTATGAAATTCAGATTTATGGTTACCCTGGAATAAATTATAATGCTGCTTTTCAAATCTCACAAAAAAATAACATGATTACATAATTGAGTTTCTGATCTTGCAGGCCCTTGAACTTCTGTTTGTGCAATGTTATTATGAAATGTTATTTCTCTATACTATGGTTTTCTCATCAGTCCTGTCCTAGTAGTCTCGTTTCATGTTAAGCTGACTGATGAGATACAATAATACTCCGTAAGGATACATTGCCTTAATTTTAATCTCAGATTATTTTGATTTGTAAAATGAATTTTCTTTATGTATTACCAGGTATTATGGTTAATTTTATGTGTGCATTTGGCTAGGCATCAGTACCCAGATATTTGGTCAAACATGATTCTGCATGTATTATGAAGGTATTTTTTTAGATAAGATTAACATTTAAAACAGCTGAGTTTGAGTAATTACATTCCATTATATTCCAAAACAGATTACATTCCATTGTGTTGGTACACCTCATCCACTTAGTTGAAGGCCTTAATAGAAAACTGCCTTCAAACTCAAACTGCAGCATCAACTCTTACCTGGGTCTTCAGCCTGCTAGCCTATCCTTCAGATTTTGGAATTGCTAGCTCCTACAATTTTGTAATCTAATTCCTTAAAATCTCTCTCTCTCTTTCTGTCTCCAGAATTATCAATAGGCTGTATGTGCCTATATATACATATACATACACACATGTATATACATACACATACACATCTGTGTATATATATGTGTGTGTATATATGTTTCTGTTTCTCTGGATGATATTAATACACCAGTCAAAATGTTAGCTGCATTATAAATATAAATGGTTCTAAATGCCTCTTCTAGGCAAAATTATTATCACTCAATGATTGTACTTTCTTCAATTTTTTGTAAGCACATTGAATTCTTATATATTTTGGGAGAATGATGCTATATTTTCTTTATATTCATTAGCAGGTTAGTGTGAATTAATTTGTCTTATCACTTTGATTCAAGTGTTGGCCAGGAGAATTGGTTAAATTACTAGTAAGTGGTTAGAAAAAGCTGGATATACAAAATGATTCCTTAGGAGAAAGAGGATCTCATATGAATGTTTTTCTCAGGTAATGGATTAAGATCAGGTTAGGATTAGGGATGGGAAGAAAACAGGACAGATTCCCTGTGTGCTCAAGTAAGCCACAGTGGAGAATTAAACCAACAAGCAAATAAAACGACCGAAACTTTAGGAGAAAGGGGGAGTGTTAGATAGGCTTGATGTAGTAACCCACAATCTAGAATAATATCTCCCGAGAAAGTGATAAACATAATAAACAAAAAAGTATTTCCATGGAAGGCAATTGTGGTATAGTAAAAGGTAGTATTGACCCCAAACTCCAGATGTGAGTTATAATTCAATAAACTTAGGCAAGTTTTATTATTTACTCCAAGTCATAGTTTACTCATGTTTCATGTGAATATTAAGGCCCCAAGATTTTAAGAACATGTGTCATGTAAAATATTGGTTAGTTCTAAAATCTTGCTGTGAAACAGGCTTTAAAAAAAGCATGTAGATTTCTTTAAAAGTGTAGTCTGCTGGACTCTACCTCAGAAATACTGGTTTAGAATCTCTGAGCACTGATACCTCTAAACTATCTCTGGAAAACTGTCTTCAGCTAATACTGATCCAGTTGTTGAATGTATATGCCTTTGAAATTTATTGAGCTCTGAAGTGTCTTGTTCACTAAATGGCCTAGAAATAGTTCTCCATGAAAAGATGATCCTGAATGGGTGGTATGAATGAATGGGTCTTCATGCCTTCCTGTTTCTCTTGCCATCATATGGCAAATTTCCACTATATGAAGGATTCTATGTGGGACAGTATGTGAGATACAAACCCAATATATAGCAAGAGACAGCTTTCAAGAAGGTACTATTTTTTAGTAAGGCAATATGAATTCACAAATACCTATAAAACATGATGAAATACAGAAAATTGTATAATAGACACACATGGCTGATTTCTAAGTTATGGGGATAGATACCAAGGAATGAAAAAGAAATGTCAATTTCCATGAATTTTTAAAATATGTGCAGCCTGTTAATTGAGAGGATTCTGTCAGTTGAAGAATGATGAGCTTCATAAATTTGGAAAGGAGAGACTTATTTCTTATAAAGCGTTGCAGCCTGCCTGGTGGCTATTCTTTTTCTTTTTTCCTTTTGACACAGGGTCTCACTTTATTGTGCAAGCTGGAGTGCAGTTGTACCATCATGGCTCACTGCAGCCTCAATCTCCCAGGCCCAGGAAATCCTCCTACTTCAGCCTCCTGAGTAGCTGGGACAACAGGAATGCACCACCATGCTTGGTTAAATTTTTAAATTTGTGTACAGATAGAGTCTCACTATGTTGCCCAGGCTGGTCTTGACCTCCTGGGCTCAAGCAGTCCTCCTTTATCAGCCTCTCAAAAGGCTGGGCTGGAATTACAAGAAGGTACATTCCTTCTTGTATCAGTAGGGAAAGAGTATTAAGAGCAACATTTCCAGATAATAATTTCATTTTAGGTAATAGGAAAAAAGTAATGATGAATGTAGAGATATTTTTATTTGTAGGTAAGATCTTGAAGAGCTGAGAGAGTTTTTATAGAGAAGCTGTAGTATATAGACTGTGAAGTAGAAGAAATTTTAAATAGGGCAATATCACAAAGTTGATTATTTTTTCATAATTTAGTTTTGTTTTCTTAAATAAATTACAATATGGGTATATCTCATACTTTAACAGTCTTTCATATATACAAAGTATAAGATTTGTAGTTTTCTTGGTAAATATATAAGTGATTGAATGAAGTGATTGTATGGACTATTAAGAGAGGATTCATTCCTACCTTAGTAATAATTTCTATATAAGATACAGAAGTAAACACTTTTTATTTTATTGATTCATATTCTGAAAAAGTTTCCTGTAGAAAAAGTTAAAGTGAATCTACTATATCAACCTTCAAATTTATAAGATATTTTTCATTTTCTAAATTCCTTGGAGATACTTAAAAAGATAACTTTTTCAAAATCAACCTATTCATTTATAAATTGATAAAAACCTAGTCTTATTTGGGTGGTTTTTGCCAGGATATTCATAGCCCAAATAATATTTTAGTGAAAAAAATTCAAATTTATTAATGATGAATTCAATCAAGATAAAAGTTAGATGTAAACATCCTAAGTGTTATGGATTATGAAAATTTGCGATAATAAATGTTCAGTGGATGAACATCTAGTATCTTTTACCCAAGTATGATTATATTTTGGCCTCAGAATAAATAATACAGTCTTTTCCAGCCTCTCAACAGTTGCCAAAATGTAGGAAAAGATAAGATTATGGCATGAAATAATTCACGTGAAGCAGTTCATTAGGAAATACATACTGAGTTTCTATAATCTATGTACTTCCAATAATTGAGAACAATACTTAGAGCATGATAGCATTGTGTGGGCTTTTAGCCTTCGTTTAACTTTTCTACTTCATTTAACTAGTATTGCTAGAAAATAGTTTCACAATCTTTGGCTAATTAATAGTCTCAAAAATATAATGATGGATTCCACTGGATATTCTAAATAATTTTCTGCTTGTTCTCGGCCTATGTCAAGTCTACAGCAACAAAAACAGCCATGCAACTCTCCCTGCATATTAAATTAACATTCATTTTAGGAATTGAGTAGATCTAGTAAATGATTAATATGTGCTAACCAACTTACCATTTTAGGGCAATATTTGCACATGGCTAAACAAATAGATCTTTGCAGAAGATAATGAGATACGTGTCTGTTCATTGCTTTCTTCATTGATTTGGATCACTGTACAATCATTAAGCTGAAGTCTATCTTAAAGAGGAGAGAGGGCTGCTGGCAGGAAGCCACTTTGGCAGGCTCTTCTCTGTTGTGGTCTGTTTGGTTCATCCACAGAGATATGGATTAAGATAGAATTATAGGAAATCCTATTGAGTAAAGGCCTACTGGATGAGAAAAGGGAAAATTAATTTAAGCCTCTCTACTCCTTCAATATAACCTTTTAAAATACTAGGTTACAGCGTGTTCATTTCACTTGTAATTCTTATGTAAGATACTAATGGAAATGACATTTGAAAAGGGACTGATGTGTGTATAAACTGTCACTGGCAGGTCCTAAAAGTACCTTTTCACGTGGGCATTCAGTATGATGACATTTTCCAGGTTATGAGCATAGATTAGAAGTTATGAAATTCAAAGCCTATAAAGCCGTGTTCAATCTTTATCTCTTAGAGGGTAAAGAGTTCTGAAATCTTAATTTATAGAATAAAATATTAACCCAGGACATTGTTAAGGATATCATAATTTTTTGTTTATTGTTTTAATCTGAGGATGGAGGCTTAAAAACATTTTTGTTTTTTCTTAGCCTGTATAAAATCCATTGCAATGCAACCCTGGAATAATGAATTGGATTCCTTTAGCTCATGTACCCAGCATCTTGGTCAGTCATAGATGAGGGTCCATCTGACCTAATAGTAATACTAATACAATGCATATGCGAGAGTGTAGAATTTTCAAAGCTCTTCCATCTATATCAACTATTTTCTCCTCTCACACAATTCTATAACTGGTCTCCTTTTGTAGTTAAGTTGACAGGGGATGAGAGATTTAAGTGACTTCTACAACATTATAGAATTGGAGATGGAGCTAGGAGATGCATTAAGGCCTTTGAAATCTACTCTTACACATATGTTTCCTAGTAGTGTCAGCTGTTGACCATCAAATGTATGTGTAGCTTATATTGTTCTCAGAAATTTAAAAAAAAAAGGAAAAGAGAAAAGAAAAAGGAGGAAAAACAGAGAAGAACAGAAAAGAAAGAAACAACTTTTGGAGTTTTGGCAGAAAGATTTCTAGTGCCCTAAAATGAAGACAAGGCCTCAGATTCCAAGGGCACAGATGTGTGGCATGCAGTGAAGTGGCCACTAGCCAGACAGCCAAATCCCCCATCCAGGGAATGCTCGGCGCTAGTGCTAGGGGAATAGAGTGGGGGAGGGGCAATAAATGACCAGTGTGCCCAATAAAATGAAAAGGCCAAAATGTTGCTTGCTCAGCTTAGCTTACTATTTTAACCAAACGTTTGGAAGCCATAGCTAATGAAGGTATCCAAAAAACGTTTGAATAGTTGCTGTATGCAATAGCCTGGAAAATGAGAATGGAAAGACAAACAGAAGGAATGATACTGTGGGTCTATGTGTCCGTGCTGCAATGAGAATAACGCAGCTCACTGGAAACTTCCAGGGAAGATGGCAACTTTTCAGGAGCAATTGTTTTGGGGTTTTTTCCTAGGTGTTTTTATATTTTAACAGGTCTAACAATTTTAGTCATAAGTGAGCAATCAAGCAACAGAAATCTAGTGTAGAAAAATCACAATTAATATTTTTAAAGACTTAATATGTCCTCTATTGGCTTAGTAGGAGCTTGTGTTTAATTAACTCAAAGTGACTTTAGACTTGGCCATGAAAAAAACTTGTATCTTTTCCACTAACTGCTCACTGCTAATTCATTTCTCCTTTTCTTTTCTTTATTGATGTATATGGTTGGGGAGGTTAAGGGCAGGAGAGGAATAAAAGGGCCTGCAATGTAAACGTTTTAGCCTGTAACATGAAAGGTACATTTTATGTGCTTTATTCATGATAAAAAGAACAAACAAAAAGAACAAGTTTTCATTTGTCATGAATAAAGCACATAAATTTATCATGAATAAAGCACATTTCATTTATCATGAATAAAACACATAAAATGTAAAAAATTAAATCCATTTTTTGTAATGAAGCATTGTTAAATGCCATGAATAGCTGAGAATGTTCAGGTCACTAATGACAAAACATATCTTTAGTTGGTGTGTTAGGCTGTTCTTGCATTGCTATAAATACATAACTGAGACTGAGTAATTTATAAAGAAAAGAGGTTGAATTGGCTCATGGTTCTGCAGGCTGTATAGGAAGCACAGTGACTTTTGCTTCTGGGGAAGCCTCAGGAAGCTTCCAATCACAATGGAAGGCAAATAGGGAGCAAGCACATTACATGGTGAGAACAGGAGCAAGAGAGAAAGAGAGTGGGGGTGGGGGCGGGGGACAGGTGCCACATACTTCTAAACAACCAGATCTCACAAGAACTCACTCACTATCACAAGGACACCACCAAGGGGATGGTGATAAAACATTTATGAGAAATCCATCCCCATGATCCAAACACCTCCAACCAGGCTCCACCTCCAACAATGGGGACTAAAATTAGATATGAGATTTGGGCAGATCCAAGTCATATCAGTTGGCAACAGTGTTTGGAATATATCTGTGCATATGTACCTATAATCTATGTAGCTACATATCTATGTATCTAAATATCTATTTATATGTGTAGATTGCTATATCTACCTATTTTTCTGTCTAATGGGTGGTTACAATGGATATTATCCATTATTTTCACTCTCAGGCAAAAACTAGATTTTATGCATATATTTTATACAGAAGTACTAGAATATCGTCTGCTAGATTTGCTGAATTTGTAAGTACTGTTTTCCGTGGAGATAGTTGTCTGCCTAACAGGAGGTGGAAAGAAGTGAATGCTTTCTACTTCCTAATCCACCCCTAGTAGAAGGATGATGTCAGAGAATGCTTTGGGGACCACAGTGAGAGGATGCTTTGGAGAACTGAGTGTGGGTCCCTGGGGTCCAGGAAATAGAAACCAGTGTCTATCTATTCAGGTGTCTGAATAGAACTTACAATTCTGGCAGGACATAGGCTCGGGAGTACATAGAAGAAAAGGCAAAGCCTTCACTAGGAACCCAACTCAAGGCGGCCACCAGGTAGGACTAAGCAAGTCTGAGTGGGGGGCTGCACGTTGATATGCACATGGAGCAGAGGCTGAGTGGCAGGATGTTTGCTGCGGAGAGAATGCCTCAGAAAACTGCAGGATGGCGATGCTCAGAGAAGAGGTTGCCAAGGAGCCTGAAAGGCACCACTAGGAGATAGTCAGCTGGAGGAACTGATCCCCAAGAGCAGTGACATTTGACTGCTCCAGTGTCAATGTACAAGTGAGGTAGGATGTGCCCCTTTCCCTCCCAACCCACCTCTCCTGCACCTCATTGACTGGGTAAGAAAGAGAAAAGTAATGAGGAAAAAAAAAGTAACAAACATGCAAACACACACACACAAACACACACAAACAGCGCAGCGCAGGCAGGCTGACCCAAGTAGTGGCTAAGGCTGGAACTTGTAAGTGCATTTCTGCATGTGTGTGTGTGTGTGTGTGTGTGTGTGTATGTGTGTGGGTATGTAGAATGTGTGTGTGCACGCAGAATCTTTGAAATAGATGTAAGATTAAAGTTTAGATTTGAAGTTTGACCTTGACTAACTTCAATGCCATTTGAGAGAATTCAGCAAACATTACCAACTATAAAATTTATGTTGTGACACATACGTATCACTTGCTTATGAATAAGCCATCTAGATACTTTACGCTTATTTGTGCTCTGAATATATATCATAAGAAATATGTGCATAAAACAAATTTTCATACAATAAAATTGTGCGGCTTTTTTTGTAACTTGTTGATATTTATGATTAATGCTTGCCCATAAATGTCTACATTTAAAATGTAGTGAGAATTTTCAAATTGCATTCCTTTTTTAAATTGCTAAAAACCCATTTTATGAAATTTGCTTAGTAATTATCAAAGAATTTTTCTTCAAATATAATGATACTGACTTTTAATCAAGTTTTGCTGCTTGGCATTTGTACTTTCATAGTATATATAAGTTTTAAACAAATCTCTCATCTATGCCATTTCTAGTTTGAAATATTTCCCACTATGTTAAATATGATTTTTATGTTTCTTAAATATAATGTTTAGTGGTTTTATCCTTCGACCATAATGGCTATTAGATTTTTTAAAGGTGGAATAATAATTTTTAAATCATTTTTCACTAAACTAAACTAATGAGCAATTAAGATGTGAATTTTAGAGCTAGCTGGATAATGGACATGACTAATCAGGGAAGACAGAAGAAAATGAAAGGCTTCAAAATACACACACAATCTCTTCACCATTATGCAGCTATTCATTCATAGGTATCCCATCAATGAATCATGAGACAAGAGTTATTCCAGAAATGAGGAAAAAAATATATGTCAAGACCATTGCCTACAGTCATTAAGTTTGTATTTTCCTCATTAACTAAAGTTTGTTTGAATTCAAAGCTCATTCACTTATTAATCATTATTTCCTGGGGAGAAATATGGAATGAATTTGATTTTCATCTACATTTGATTAATGTTTCCTAGTAAAACCACATTTTGCTAAATTCAAAATGTATCATGTGAAACATCTTGGTTTTCTTTGCTCCTTTTTATCTACCTCAATGATGTCATTAACATATTTTACACTTAATTTTTTTATAGAGGGGAACATATGCCAAAGGAGCATGTATGCAAGTTCATATTACATCCATATTACACCCCCTTGCACCTTATTTTCAGTCTGAGTAGTTCAGATTCCTTTGTCTACTGACGGAGTGTGGACAGTACCTCTAAGATTTCATTTTAGGCAATGTGTCTGCTCTCTGAGAAACAGGACAGCTTGAAGCACTACACTAGAAGCAGGCAGAAGTGCTATTACACAGGCACTGGCTGCTGATGGCCAAGAATCATCAGGGGCAGGGGATGAGACGTGGAATTGACAGGTGGTGAGAGATTATTGCTGTTCTGCAAAGCAAGATGTCAAAAGATATTCCTAGCTGTTTGCCAGATGACAGACCCTTTGGGGATATTTTGTGTGAAATGATTATTCTTAGTCACATTCAGAACTTTAAGCAATGATGTCAGCATTATCTTAGAGATTAAGAAAAGAAAAAGAAAAAAAGAAAGAAAAGAAAAGGGCATGCAGAAGCAGACACCCAGTCTGTCTTCTAGAGAGCCATAAAATGTTTTCTTATTTCCTGGCTACATATAGTTCTTTTTAATGGTTTGCATTCAATGATCTGGAAAGTGTCAGCCCATATACATTGTGTCTGAATTGAAAACCCTGAGGTACACTGCTAAAAGATGGATTTCGGAGTTCTACTTTGCTGGTTTCTCCAAACAAGCAAACAAATCAACAACAGCAACAACAAAAACAAACAAACAACAACAAAAAACACCTTCCTCTCAAAAACTACCTGCTTTAAAATGACCATGCCATGGAATAAACTCTACCCGACTTTTCTACATGCTATTTTCTTTTCTTTTGTCTTTCTTTCTTTCTTTTTTAATCTTTAGGATACTGCTGTCATCATTGCTTAAGAACTTGTGTGTAAATGCACAACAAGGGACTTTCAAACAGACCGATGTTAGCAGCTCAACATAGGAATCAACTGCACTAATTACAGTGGCTTTTTCTTATATAGCTGACTCCACAATAATCAACTGTGAAAACAATTAGGAATAGATTCCAAGTGTCTGCACAAAGGTTTGTGGTGTGACTAACAGGTAGCTGAATGTGTCCTATAAGTTAACGGATAGAAATTAAAGACTAACATAACCTAAGATACTATATGAAAAGGCCAAGGAATTATACAGAAAGTTAAGAAGACATTAGTATGTGTGGGTGGAAATGAAAATCACATCTTGGATTAAAGAAGAGTGATTTCTAAGTGCACCATAAGAACCTTCATTTAACAATTTTCATAACTGCTATCAAGATGTAATAATGTTCAAACTTCTCAATGTGTATCATTCTTAGACCTTGGTGTGCTTAGCAAATGTGTGTTGCATACCTGCTTTTTCACAGGAAAGCAGAATGGGCTGCTGAGATACTTACCTCTACTCTATCTAACTTACTACTAGGGTCCTGTACCCGCAGGTCCCTCATAGTAATAGTTCCTTTCTCTATGATTACTACAGATAACTATCACTCATTGAATTAACTTGAATATATGATAACATCGTAATTTTAGTAGCATTAGATATATATAATACTCTGGTCAACAAACCTAAGATACAAAGACTTCATTTAAGTGTTATAGTTGTTTTTTCCCTTTTTCCCCCACTCTAAGTCCTAGACTAAAGATTTGTGTTCCATTTGTTGATACAGAAGCTATATCTGGCTTGAAAAAATGGCACAATTTCTTTACGTAAAGCCCAAGTACGTCACTACTTACACACTGCTTCTTTCTAACATCTAGGAGAAGCCAAATCATAATGTTTATATAAACCTGTTCATTTACTTCAAAAGACCCACAAAAAGAAATGTGACAAAATTTGAACAGCAATACTACTATTTAGGTATTTTTTCCATGAAAATTGAACTAAGTTATTTTTCCCAAAAATATTCCCCAAAGAAAGCAGAGCATTTTTTTTTTATTATGGAAACTTGAGAATTTTCCATAAAAGATTTTAAAGTCTATGTAGAGTTTAAAAGGTATATTACAGTATATTACGTATCAAAAATTGCCATTAAACCTGTTTTAAAATTCCAGTGCTGCACCCAAAAGCCCTGTGTAACACCCTTAATTGCCTTACAACTCCTCTATAATTCTGGATTGGAAATAAAGGCAATGGTGTAACAGGAAAGTGAAAAATTCATTCCTTCATGTTATAATCCATAAGTATAAGTTCACAATTAAATCAACACAATTTGTTTTTTGATTTCGTTGGAGAAAATTTGACTCAAACTGCTTTTATCATATGCTGTATCTTCAATTTGGAAGTTTGTTATTCAGCAAAATGTCTCCATTTGGGAAAATTATGTGCTAAATGACACACTTGTAATTTCTGCATTAATATGATCCCAGGATTTAAATTCAAATACAGTGTAAGACCTAGTTTTCATGGAAAATACATCTTATTTGGATTTAATAGAAAATAAATAGAATCTACAACACAATCTTCAATAATCTTCTGTTCTAAAATATTAATATATCACTGTTAATCAATATTTTTTAATATTTCCTGAAGTGTAACCAAGTAGTAGTATATTTTTGTGCTAGCAAATTATTATTATCTACAACACATTCAATAATCTTCTATTCTAAAATATTAATAAATCACTGTTAATCAATATTTTTTAATATTTCCTGAAGTGTAACCAAGTACTAGTATACTTTTGTGCTTGCAAATTATTTAGAGTCATGAGAAATGTGTAGATATTTGAGCTGCAATCCATTCTTATCATTGTTTTCTCTTTACAAAATTTAAGTGTATGAGTGTGTGTATTTGCATTTTGAGTTGGAGACAAAAAAAGAAAATAAAAACATATAGTTTCTTTCACGGTTACAAATAAGGGATTTAATTCATCCTATGTGGATATACTGTACACTCATGGTCTTAATCTTTCAACAGATCATCTATGCAATGTTTTCAAGGGCAAGTAATAATACTCAAAATAGAATAAGTTTTGGAATTTCAACAAAAGAAATAAAATAAAAAAACCAAAGTAGGGAAACTTTATCCTTTTTTCTTGCTTTTTCCTTTGTTTATCCACTTATAATAGGTCTTTAAAAACATCCTGTTTTATTTTCTTCTTTTCTACTGTTGTCTGCTGTCTGGTCTCTCTCTACAAAGTAGACTGTGGAATGGAATGTTGTTTCCCTATTCCTTACTTCCTAGCTGCCCTAAAGGAAAACCACCTAGTCTCTTTTTATTGTAAGGTTTTACTGCTTGATATCATGGGGAAATACATAAAAAATAAAAATATTTTAAATAAGGTTAAACATGCTCATAGTATATGCCTGAGAGCTGAGTCAGATTGATAAGATTATGGTTTCAGTTTCACCATTTATTATTAGCTTAGTCAAGGTGTTTAACTGCTTCTTTTTCTCTTCACTACGAAGAGGACAATGGATCCCTACCTCACTTGGCGTTATAATGATTGAATGAAATACCTGTAGAATGCTTAATACAGTGCCTGACATATAGTAGTGATTCAATTCTCATTAGCTCATTAGTTATCTATGTCCTTGAAATATCTACACTTCCCCTCTTTTTTTTTTCTTTCTAACTTCTATTGTTGATCCTTCATTTGTATTTCAGGAAAATAAATAAATAAATGAATTCCTTCTTATCCTTATTTGTCACCCTTCATTATTTTCTTAGGTGAAGGCAAAGACAAGAACAACAATGAGTGTTCCCTTGCCTACTGGGAGCATGATAATCTTTAAAAAATCCTCAGATTTCATGACATGTATTCCCCTAAAATTCAGATCCTGCAAAGAATTATTTCTGTAATGAATTATTGCAAGTAAAATAATTAGATCAGTGGCCATAGTAGTGCTCATTTAATGTCATCTATTACTATTTGCTATCATTACTATATATTTTTGCTATTATTACTGACGTTATTATTCTTTAGAGGATGATATGCTTTGGTTGTGTTCCCACCCAAATCTCATCTTGACTTGTAACCCCCACAATTCCCACATGTCCTGGAAGGAACCCGGTGGGAGGTGATTGACTTATGGGGGCGGGTCTTTCCTGCACTGTTCTCCTGATAGTGAATAAGTCTCACAAAATCTGATGGTTTTTAAAAATGGGAGTTTCCCTGCACAAGCTCTCTCTCTTTTTTGCTTGCTGCCATCCACGTAAGATGTGACTTGATCCTCCTTGCCTTCCGCCACGATTGTGAGGCTTCCCCAGCCAGGTGGAACTGTGAGTCCAATTATACCTTTTTCTTTTGTAAGTTGCCTAGTCTCGGATATGTCTTTATCAGCAGCGTGAAAATGGACAAATACAGGGGACATTACTTTACAACTGCTGAAATTGCAGTGAGCAGTTCAGTTTTAAATTTTGCTTAGTACATATTGGATTCTCTTGAAGTAATTCATAGCTCTTGAGTATATGTAGCTCCACAGACACTCTGCTTCTTCTGTATGTGGAAGGGTCCCTTATCATCTCTGTTAACTTATGTTTTCACCTCCGAGAGTGCATGATGATAGGTTGCTAAAAATAATAGAAATACCAATAACTTCTCAATGTACAGACACTGTCCCCCTTATGCTGAGAAGAGATAATGGTAGGGGAAACTTTTCAGTGGCATACTCAATATATAATTAAGCCTAGATTGGAAAAAATAATTTTTACCCTTGACGAATTGTGTAATATGCTGAGCTACATGATACATCAGGGATATGAGGTGGTGGGCCGTATAACTAAATCCATAATCATACTATAATGGTGCCTCAAAACAGGGTTTTACTCTATTATTGTTATTCTATTTTTTAACATAATAAAATGAGATGAAAACTGTGTGTCATAGAATTACTCAGTTAGCAAGCGAGCTTTTTCTCAATTGTCCATTGTTTAATTGTCATCAATTGTCCATTTGTTTAATTGTAATCAGTTGTTCATTGTTTAATAATTGTCCATTGTGTTTGTTTCTTCTTTTATTGTTAAAAAGAAAACAGTCACAGAGGCTAGCCATTTATGTCTACTAAAAGCAGACATGCTCATACAGAAGATGACTTTTTGAGTATTCTGGGTAAAGATTTCATTAAAAGGTAGTGTGATAGAAATGTACTGTGTTGCAGTGAAATTCCAGGATAGTAGAAAACACTAGTTGTCTGGAAAGATCTGTTTAACTTATTTTTGTGAGCCTTGCATTGGACAGAACTCAAGCAAAGAATTTTATGAGGAGGTAGCATAGGGTGGAGAAAAGCAAAAGAGGAGGAGTGACAAAAAAGGAGAAGCCAAGAAAAAGATTTTGTTGGGCAGTATGGAGTTCATGAGTTCTTCCCTGGGGGTTGTTATCAATCTTGCTAAAGCTTTCTGGATGAGCCAAATAAATTATCATTGCCTTATATATAGCAATAGAATGAGTAATGGCAATTAGGCTTTCCTGACATTCATGCATTCATCTAACAAATACTCATTGAGTATCCTTTTTTGTTTTTTGGAGATGAAGTCTCGCTCTGTCACCAGGCTGGAGCACAGTGGCACGACTCGACTCATTGCAACCTCAGACTCCCAGGTTCAAGCGATTCTCCTGCCTCAGCCTTCTGAGTAGCTGAGACTACAGATGTGTGCCACCACGCCCAGCTAATTTTTGTATTTTTAGTAGAGATGGGGTTTCACCATGTTGACCAGGATGGTCTCGATCTCTTGACCTTGTGATCCACCCACCTCAGCCTCCCAAAGTGCAAGTTTTACAGGTGTGAGCCACTGCACCCAGCCTCATTGAGTGTCTCTTACGTGTTAGGCATTGTTCTAGGTCTGGAGGTATAGTAGTAAACAAAATTCACAAACATACCTGTCTTCCTGTAGTTTTCTTTCTGTCATGGGCGAGGAGAGATGTATATTAAAATCCACTAGATGGCTGTAAGTGCTACAGAAAAAAATAAAGCAGGAAAAGAAAATAAGGAATGCTAGAAAATGGGAAAACTTAAGTAGTAAGTCAAATAAGTCTTCTCTAAGCAGGTGACATTTGAGTCCAGTCCTGAAATAAACGAGGAAATGAGCCATGGGAATAATTATGGGAAGAATGGTTCCAGGCGAAAGAAAACAGCAAGTTCAAAAGCCTGGGTTGGAAGCAAACCTGGCATGGTTAAGAAATGGTTCACAAGCCAGTGTGTTTCTAGAAGAATGAGCAAAGGGAGGAGTAGTAAGAGGTAGGCTGAGCAGGAGAAAAAGGAAATCCAAGTTAACAGAATACAATTTTCTCATTGTGTTTCAATCAAAATCTAATTATATTGAGAGCAGTTGAGTTACAGAGTAGCCTGCCTCTTTTCATTTCTCTCATCTTAACTTTGCCTGATGGATATTTGATAATGTTACTTAGTCATCTAGCTCAAGAGTAACTCATCTATGGCATTGAAGGCCATTGTAAGGCAGCCAGTGGAGGCTTAGAAGAGAGGAAAGCCATGATCTGAATTAGGTTTTCTGAGGATCACACTGGGTGGCTATGCCAAAAGTAGATGGCACAGGATGGAAGTAAAGGCCAGCCAAGAAGCTATGGAAATAATCTAAGTGAGAGGTGATGGAGACTTGGATCACAATGGTAACAACAGTGCAGGTGGTGAGAAGGAACTGGTTCCATAAATATCTATTTTGAAGGTAGAACCTGAGAAACAGAGAGGATAGGGATGTTGATGATTGAAATGGGAAAGTCTGCAGGAGGATAATATTATGGTTGGGAAAAAACGGAAATCAGTTTTGGACATGTGAAATTTGAAATACCTATTATTAGTCTACCAGCATTTATGAAAGTGAATATGCTGTTGATTGATGTGTAATTACCACAACATTGCAACTGATTTGTACCACTCAGTTACTCATTCAACAGATATTTGTTAAAAGTTTATTACGTGAGTGACACCATGGTTGGCATGGGATATGTCTCAAGAGCAATACAGATACTTTTATGCCCTCGCTAGTTCCATCCGTCAAAATCAATATCAAAGACATAATTAGAAGAGCAATGGAAATATATTCACAGTGTCATTCATTGTAGCTTGATGTTTAGTAGGTTTGAATGACATGTATTATTCAACTGGATTAACATACATTGCAGTAGCTGAATAACATGTAGAAAGGGGTCACTCCTAGACCTGTTTCTGATATCTTGCATTTACATATATCTTGCTCAGTTTGCAGGCTCGTCTGCATCTAGAATGGGAATTTCTTTGCCTCCTATAACCTTTGACCACAATGATTCTCTAAAACAAGCAAGTTGTGTACAGCTTTTTCAAAATAAATTCCTACTGAAGACATAAAAAAGAAAACAAAGCCGAATTAATGCAGTAAATGTTCTTATTACAGTTTAGCCAAAATCTAATTATATTGAGAGCTGATGAGTTATAAGCATGCTTTGTCTTCACATCTCTCATCCTAAGTGTACCTGATGGATGTTTGATAATGTCATTCCAGTAGGTTGCTTAAGTGTGATTTAAAATTTACTTACTTGGGCCAGGCACGGTGGCTCATGCCTGTAATCCCAGCACTTTGAGAGGTGAAGGCAGGCAGATCACCTGAGGTCAGGAGTTTGAGACCAGCTTGGCCAACAGTGAGAAACCCGGTCTCTACTAAAAATACAAAAACCTTAGCTGGGTAGTATGGCAGGCTCCCATAATTCCAGCTACTCAGGAGGCTGAGGCAGGAGAATCGCTTGAACCCAGGAGGCAGAGGTTGCAGTGTGCTGAGACCATGCCATTGCACTCCAGCCTGGGTAACAGAGCGAAACTCTGTCCCCCCTCCAACAAAAAATTAAAAAAATTCTTTTTAAATACACTTATTTGGACTTTAGAGAGATTTCTGTTTCTGCCACATTCTGATTCTGTCTTCTCTCTAGGTACAGACTAGCTCTTAGGAAAAGCATCTATTTATACCCATTTTAAAAAATTCGGAATATTCTTTTTCATTTGTCAAGAACACATTCAATAGCCACATTTAAATGAAGTCCTTAACTTTGGCGAAACTTGGCTTTGACACCTAATCTTCTATGCTGATTTATATGCTTATTTTCATTCTGGGGGCCATTCATGAAGGCTGAGGCCATCTTGTTCTGGAATAAAGCTGTATTGCTCAAGCCTTTGTCAACAGCTATGTCAGAAACTTGTGGTTTAGATGCTCTCCTTTTCCACCTTGATAGGATACCCTATCAATAACCTGTTTTCTAACTGAGGAACACTTGTGATACTCAGGTCATTTGCAGGTAGACGTGATTCAGCTTTTCCTGGTTCATGTTAGTACCACTACTTGCTTTTCTACTTTCCCTCCCCATTTTCCTCCAAGCAATAGTTTCACTTAGCTCAATATCTCTTTTAGAAATCTAATATTTTAAACATGAAACATGCTTAACAGACTACATTAAAAGATAAACGCTATTTTGAGAAATAATAAATATTGTTGTTCTTAAAAACAATAAGCATTTTTTATTTTTAGAAATAAACCAATGATTATGGTTGTATTAATCTAAGATTATAAAATAGATGCACCATTTTATACAACTTATGAATTAATAGATTAAAAAAGTGTATTTCAGCAGGTATTGCTGTGTTTTGATAAATTGTTTCTGATGGTAAAATGATTCAATGAAATGTAAAAAATTTGGTAATAATCATAAACAATGGCCTACTTTATTGCCACTGACAAGAGTCACTTTACTGAAGCATATTTTAGATTACTATTTGAAGGAATTTCTCAGTGGCCATCTAGGGCTCTATAAATGCTAGGAACAACAAAAATCTTATTAATTTGTTAACAGCAATATATAATTCTTATACATTCCTTAAAGGGAAACTACTATACTACTACATAAACAAGTAGTCTAGTTAGAGTGATATTTTACAGAAATGTTATAAAAACATGTGAGCTCATGGTAAAATCGGAAAATTTTTGTGTGCTTTTACTCAAAGAGAAAGAATTAGGAAGTAATCCTACAAAAATGCATTTTGAAATCTTTCAATTTAAGATTAAAAGTAGCTATAGTAATAATATTAATCTAATAATAGTTTTGATATTAAAATTGTATTTCTTGTATATTAAATACATAGTTCAACATGGGCACACAAAAATAATCATTCACTTATATATTTATCCATCTAACAGACTTGTTTTCTCTTCTATCCAGGTCACTAGGATTACAAAGGATTGTGAATAAGTCACTCTACTGGCACTTAGATATTTATGATATACTGAAAACCAAATAATAATATTAGGGATATTGTAGAGATATCTATGGCTTCCATGGGATTAAATAGAAAGATTATATAATTCATATTAAGAGAGATGAGTCCAGGAAGTCTTTATCACAATAGTTGTTTTGACTGAGGGACAGTGGGAAAATTGGAAGGTTGAAGGGTACAAGAAAAGGCAGAGAGATTCAGTGAGTTCCATAGAGCAGAGAAGCTCATGAAAGAAACATTTTCAGAGACCTGGAAATGAGAGTACACACATCAAGGAGCTATGAATCTTTCTTGGAATTAGAACTCTGGGTGAGTTTAGGGTAATGGTGAGAGAATAATCAGACTGAAGCGAAAATCAAAGACAAATTTTAAAGACTATGTAAAATATTTTAAAGAATTCAGTCTCTTTTCTAAAGAAGAGTGTGTGTGTGTGCACGCGTGTGTGTATGTGTTATACATGATGTGTGAAGGGGAGGGTTACAAAGCAATTAGTGTTAATAGTTATATTTCAGGAAAGACTCCTGGATGCAATGTAGAGAGTGGCCTGGGTGAATTTAGGATAAACAGATGTGATCTAGTAATTATCTATTTCAGAGCTGATGTAGAGATAGTGAGAAGAAAAAATGATATTTGTAGAAGGAAGAACTAATCCTGAAATAAATAACCAAGTAGGAATGACCAGTCACAACTAAAAATGGATGAAATTAGATACATTTAAAATTATACTTTCTAACAGGGTTTATTTGGAAAAAGCAGTGAGAAGCAGTCCATGGGGAGCTGTGGGTCTCTGTTAAACTGCTCAGTTGGTAGGAAATGCCATAGGTGGAGAATATACATATATATATATGTATATTCTCTATATATAGAGAGAGAATATACATATATATGTATATTCTATATATATAGACAGAATATACATATATTCTCTATATGTATAGATATATATATAGATATGTATCTCTCTCTCTCTATATATGTCTCTATATATCTCTCTCTCTATATATATATCGATATATATATATAGAGAGAGATTTAAAATAGATGGCATAAAAGACAAGTTTTACCTGCTTCAAAATTCAGCCTTGTGATGGCTCCGACTATATTACTACATAGGAGAAATTTGATAAGGAAACTCTCCAACAATTTTCACAATTTCAAGCTCATATAACCAATAATAATGGAAGATGTTCCGGTTAGCCATTGCTGAGTAACACTTCTCCCCTGAGAAATAAAACCTTAATGGATTAAAATAACAACAATCATTGATTTTGCTTATGAATCTACAATTTGGGCAGAGCTCAGTAAAGATAACACGTACCTGATCCCAACCTTTGGAACCTCAGCTAGGATGACTCAAATCTTTAGGGCCTGAAACAGCTGAGCCTTGTTGGGCAGCTATGTCTCTCTCTCTCGCTTCAGGTCGTCTCAGGGTCTTCCTGTAGTTTCTTAAGATAGTCTAACTTCTTACATGGCATCTCAATGATCTGAGAACCAACATTCTAGTAAATCTAGTGGAAGCTATGAGACTTCTGAGCTAGCCTGAGAAGTCTAAGAATGTTATCCCTCATGTCTTCTATTGGACAAATCATTAAGGCCAGAACAAATTCAAGGAGAGGGGAATTAGACTTCACTTCTCAATATAAAACATAGGAAAATATTTGTGGCCGTCTTTAATTTACCACAGAGGGCCACGTTTCACTATGGCAGCGTGCTCGAAGTTTCTATTTCTAATCATTTCCCCTTAAAAGGAGTTGTTTACCATTGCCAACCTTGGAAAATAGTATCTATTATAACACAACTACAAATTATTTATTTTAATCCCTGAACCAGTAACTGACCTAGCTGATTTTACTAAGGGAATGGGCAGATTTCTTTACAAATAATGACCAACTCCTTTCTTTTAAAAAGCTAAATATTTGGCCAGGTGTGGTGGCTCATGCCTGTAATCCTAGCACTTTGGGAGGCTGAAGTGGAAGAATAGCTTGAGGCCAGGAGGTCTAGACTGCAGTAATCTATGATCATGCCACTGCTTTCCAGCTTGTATGACAAGTGAGATGGTGCTGCTAAAAAGAAATAAGATAAAATTAAATTAATTAATTAAAAACAACAACAAAAACCCAGAAACAAAAAAACAAAACGTCCATTAATAGTTGGTATCCATAAGCTATCATTTACGTTGAAGAAATTTAAACATTCTGTTAGTCACTTTAACGTGATTGGTAGAAATAGCCATCCTAGGCAGAGAGAGAAACACGCAGAAAGGTTAAAGACCCATGAGAGGAAGGGCAAGAGTGGTGTTCATCTGGAATGTGCCTCTGACAAAAAGAGGAGCTAAAAGGACACAGAGGCCCTGTTTTGAACAAATGGTGGTGATAAGGCAAGGACCTCAGTGACTGATTATCTGGAGTCAGGGTTGTTCTTTAGCAGTGGAATGCAGTTAGTTAGGACTATGTTGTTTTAAAGAGCATAGCAGAAGCCAAAAGCACGTAAAGTTTTTGGGAGTCCTGGTGCAAGTAATTGGCGGGGAGTTTAGACAATTGTGCAACCTTTGTCTTTGCCATGTCTTTGCCATGCATGTGTCAGGGTTGAACACTTCCTGCGTTAAAGAGGAAAGAATTTTCCCAATCGTAAGCAGTGTTCCATAGTGGAATGTTCTACAACAGGACTTTAAATAAAATAAATGTTAAGTGTCAATTGTTATCCTATTTGGAAACTAGAATGAGAGACACTTTATTTTTGTTCTAGAGTTTTGATTACAGAATACAATAGAGACATATCAAGGAATAAATATTCTTAAATCATAATTTTAATTTACAGAAATAAAAGCATATTTAGATTTTACCATGTTGGTTTTGAAACTTCTAAGTTTCTTCCCACAAAGAAAATGCTTTCAAGATGTTCGTTGAAGAGAAAATCAATTGCTCTAAACTAATTATTATATGATTTTTGAAGACCCTTGTAATTAGATTCAAATATCTTATTTAGGGAATATTAATGATATGTATGTGTTTCTTTTTTTTAACATTTTCAAGAAAGTAAAATGTAATGGAGTCTGTTTCCACTATCACTGCTGGAGTAAAAATAATAATGATTTTTTTCTGTAAGGCAATTTTATTAAACCTATTATCAAGAGTGTTCTATACAAAAGGTCTTTAGAAAATTATAAAAATTATGTTGGATATTAAAATACTTGTTGCAAATATTCTGCAATATGGTAGGTACAGATTTAGAGAATTGTTTCAGCTCCTGTGTTAAATTACTTAAGTAGATATAAAGTTTAACTGCCTTGAGGTCATATCAAATCAGTTCACTAATTCAACATTTTATAAATCCTTGTTTATTCTTCACCTGATTCTTAAAGATTAAGCAAAGAACATACATCAGGCCTAGGCTTAATATCAACATTAAAAAGTTGCAGGAAGATTGTATTGGAAAATAAAAGGAAATATTTAGAAGTAAGAGAGGTAACAGTATAATGGAAGGGAAGGATGTCAAGAAAGAAAGCAAAATCCAAAATGGAAACATTACATAAAACTTACATTTCTTTACCTGTCACTTTGGTGCAGATACATTAACTACTCATTAAGCTCCAGTGAACCTGTGAGAATGTCCTTTTGTGAATTTTAAAGTGTAAATATTAATGCGATGGCTCCAGCTTGAAAGAAAAGCAAAGACCAAACTCTTTACCAAGGCATCATAAATTAATGCAAACTTATCCTTTTGAGTTGCTATATTTTGATAATTTAAGGAGTAGCACATGGATTAAATAGAAAGTAAATTTAAGCCAACATAAGTCTAAATTGGCTTCACAAGAACAAATCCAGTTTTCTCTCATTCATAGAACGACTGGGTGTAACTTCATTTGAAGCACCTAAATATTAAAAAATATATTTTATATAAATTTATAGCTATGCCATTATATTCAATCAGTTTCCTCATTATGATTAATTTCCTCATTGATTGAATACTTTTGCAATGAGAACGGAAAGGAAAAATACAATTGGAAGTATTTTCAGTTCACCAATTTAAAAAAAATACCTTGTTGAATGATAGAAATCAAGTGCAGACAATGTCTAGTGCACAGAATTCTCAGCCCATGGAACATTTTAGTCATCAAGGGGGAACACAGCCTGTGTCTTCTTACTTAGCTAGACTACAAGGGACTTGAGGCTAGAAACTGAGTCTTATGTGGAAAGATTTGTATCCCCACATAACTATCTGACACAGAGCAGATGCTGATTACTGTGTGTTAAATTGAATGAAATCTTGATAGAAAGTTTGGTTTTATGAAAGCAACATCATGTCATTAAATTCATAACCCAGAAGAAGATTTGCTTCTAAAGGAAAATACGTGAACTAGTATTTGTAAAATAGTAATCTTGCTCTATCAGACACTAGCAATCAAGTACAGCAAATAAAATGATACAGACATTTGGAAGGGATTGCTCTGGGTCTTCAAACAGCATGTTCAAGCTTCAGGATTGGTTTGAAAAGATATAGAGAACCTCAAAATTGATTGATTTTTCAAATGTTATTAGAATCAATCAAATTTTATTAAAAGGAAGTGTTATATGATGGAGGTTTTTTGCTAGATTCTATGGAATAGAAGAGAAGTGGTGGGGTTGTAAATATGTTCTCTTTCCATGAATCTTCCAAAACCTGGCTAAAGAAAAATTTGTCTACCCAACTTCCTTTTATTTCTGGCAAAAACTTGTTTTATACTAATTATCCCAGATGTACCAGATTCTTTAGTTTTTATTTTTAACTTTTCTCTTTATGGCCTCACATCTGTGTACCCTTTGTATCGGAATATTGGATCTTAAGGTGGGAAATTCTTTAGGAGAGGTAGGTACAATGTGATTGTCCAAAGAGAAAAAAATTTTTAAACATTACTTGAAAGCTATTGTATTGGTATCTGCCTATAAGAACAGTGGAGTGTACTTAATCAGATATCAGGAATTTTGATGGAATTTAATATTTAAAAACTCATATTTTCCTCCCTCTTCGTTTACTTTTAAAGGAAGTCAGTGTGTCACCCTATAATTTTAAATGTACCTACTGCCCTCATTATGCATATTTTGTCTGATGTATGCAAGGCTGTTCAGAAGATTGTTGACTTTTCCTGGTGAAAAATGGCCATAAATTTTAGTAAATAAGATCTGGGCTTATTATTTTAAACTGCTTATTTGATGGTGATAATAAAACTCAAAAACAGGTACACAGGGAAATTAATGTTAAACTGGGTAGAGACTCTTCTAAGAAAAAGCAAACATTTTCATTATAGGTATTGAAACAAAGTAAACCGTGGAGGGTTTTAACATATTATATACCTGCTCATTTTGTGTTTGCTCTGGTTGACATTATCCTTTTCTTGCTTTTGCAATGACTTCATCATTGATACTGAAGTAAAAATGGTGGAGATAAAACTAACAATAATCCCTTTGACTTTTAGCTGGTGCATTTCCTAGTAATTTCCAAAACTTGAAAGTCACAGTTTGGGTAAATGTTAAAACAATATGTATTTCCATAAGCTGTAATACAATTCTTTGTAAATGGCAAAAGCACATTTGCCTTTTAATCAGAAAACAACTTGCTGAATCCAGACAACATGGCTTGACATGAACAACAATAATAAAATTCAGTGGTATTTGATATTTTGCAGATGTTCTTAGATTGAAAATGGTAGCTTTACACATATTTGCACATGACATTATAAAGCTATATTGGTCAATGTAGAAGAATAGAATATATTTAATGGGTTTTTAGGTTGATTTATAAATTTTAAGTATTTAGACATATGGTATGTAGCTTACATTTGATTTCCTGTCCTGAGCCCCACAAATGTTAGGGGCATGAATTTCTGAATAAACTATTACTGTAGTTATAGACAAATGTGGTTCATCTTGTTAAAGGGAACTTTTGCAAGCATCTAGATTTCTTACATCAGGGTAAAGAAATGGATGAAAGAGACATTTGATTGATGCCACTGTCACCCAGGTGTTTCAGATCTCACCAGGCCCCTTTTGCTTATTTAAAAGCAACAACCGTTGCAGCCAATAAGGGAATTTTAAAAGCTAGTCATGTTTTATGAATTGCATATCTTGGTTTGAATGCTCATCAAAGGTAATAAGTTTGTTTACACTCATCATGAATGACTTCCCAAAGTTTGGAAATCCACCTGTAAGTCTTATTCTTATCAGAACACATCAATGAACTGTTCCCTACCTTTGATTTGAATGTAGGTGTGAAGGACATGTTGATCATATTTGACAGTTCATAGAATAGAATTGGTTTCTGCAAAGGATAACTCTTGTTAATTCTATTCATATTTTTTCACTTATTTTTAGTTGACACATAATAATTGTATTATGTTGGTGCAAACGTAATTGTGGCTTTTTCACTGTTGGAATTTGCCATTTGATATTGGAATACATTCTTAAATAAATGTGGTTATGTTATACAGTGTTTTAATGGGCACTTTTTGCTTTATGTTTTCTTGCTAATGACTTATTACTTGCTGTTTGTTTTATGTTTATTTTAATTTTAGACTGTGGAAATGATGTTAGACAAAAAGCAAATTTGAGTAGTTTTCTTATTCAAGTTCAAAGTGGGTCATAAAGCAGCAGAGACAACTTGCAAACTCAACCATGCATTTGGCCCAGAAACTGCTAATGAACATACAGTGTAGTGGTGGTTCAAGACATTTTGCAAAGGAGACAAGAGCCTTGATGAGGATCACAGTGGCTGGCCATAGGAAGTTGACAATGACCAATTGAGAGCAATCATCGAAGCTGATCCTTTTACAACTACATGAGAAGTTGCCAAGGAACTCAATGGCGACCATTCTATGGTGGTTCGGTATTTGAAGCAAATAAGAAAGGCAAAAAAGCTCGATAAGTGGGTGCCTCATGAGCTGAGTGAAAATCCAAAAATTTGACTTTGTGTAGTGTCGTCTTCTCTTATTCTATGCAACAACAACAAACCATTTCTCGATCAGATTGTGATGTCCGATGAAAAGTGGATGTTGTACAACAACTGGTGATGACCCGCTCAGTGGTTGGACTGAGAAGTTCCAAAGCACTTCCCATTGCCAAATTTGCACCAAAAAAAAGGTCATGTTCACTGTTTGGTGGTCTGCTGCTGGTCTAATTTACCACAACTTTCTGAATCCTGGCGAAACTATTATACCTGAGAAGTATGCACAGCAAATCAATGAGATACACCAAAAACTGCAAAGCCTGCAGTCGGCACTGGTCAACATAAAGGACCTGGTTCTTCTCCACAACAATGCCTGACCACATGTTGCACAACCAACGCTTCAAAAGTGAACGAATTGGGCTACAAAGCTTTGCCTTTTCCACCCTATTCACCTTACCTCCCTCCAACCAGCTACCACTTCTTCAAGCATCTCGACAACTTTTTGCACAGAAAATGCTTCCACAACCAGCAGGATGCAGAAAATGCTTTCCAAGAGTTTGTTGAATCCCGAAGCACATATTTTTATGCTACAGGAATAAGCAAAGTTATTTCTTGTTGGCAAAAATGTATTGATTATAATGACTCCTATTTTGATTAATAAAGATGTGTTTGAGCCTAGTTATCATGATTTTAAAATTCACAGCCCAAAACCACAATTACTTTTGCAGCAACCTAAATCATATTTATGGCATCTAGTGATATTTCAATACATGGGTACAATGTGTAAGGATCCAATTAAGGTAATCGAGATAAATAAAGATAATTAGCATACTCATAACAGTTTGGGGAACATTCGAAATTCTCTCTTCTAGCTTTTCAAAAATATACAATAAACTACTTTTAACTATATTCTCCCTACAGTGCTATAGAGCACTAGAACTTATTCCTCATATCTAGCTGTAATTTTGTATGACTTAGCCAACTTCTCCCTACCCACCCATACCCCTACACTTCCAATTCTCTAATAATCACAATTGTCTCAATTTCTATGTGTTCAACTTCTTTCAGTTCTTACATGTGAGTGAGAACATTCAGTATAAATCTTTCTGTGCCTGACTTACTTTACTCAACATAATGTCCTTTAGGCTTATCCCTGTTGCCACAAATGAAAGTATTTCATGCTTTTTATGGCTGTATAGTATTCCATTGTGTATATATATACCACATTTTCTTTATTCATTCATCTGTTGATAGACATTTAGGTTGATTGTGTATCTTGGTCATTGTGAATAGCACATCAATAAACATAGGAGTTCAGATATATCTTTGATATGCTGATTTTCTTTTCTTTGGATAAATATTCAATAGTAAGATTGCTGGATAATATGGAAATTTTATTCATAGTGTTTTGAGAAAACTCTACTGTTTTCCACTATGGCTGTATGAATTTATATTCCCATCAACAGTAGATAAGAATTCCCTTTTCTCTGCACAAATTTTTTGGGGGGTCTTTTTGATAGTAGCCATTCTAACTGGGATGAGATGTGATATCATTGTGGGTTTAGTCTGCATTTCCCTGACGATTTGTGACAGGTTTTTTTATACACTTGTTGATCATTTTTATGTCTTTTTTTTTGAGAAATGTCTACTCAGAAATGCCTGTGTTTTAATGGATTGTTTTTTGTTGTTGTTGGGTTGTTTGAGTTCCTCATATATTCTGGGTATTAGCCCCTTGTCAGATGCATAGTTTGCGAATATTTTCTCCTAATCTACAGATAGTTTCTTCACACTGTTGTTTCCTTTGTTATTTATGCAGGCAGTTTTAGTTTGATATATTCTTTTTTGTCTGATTTAACTTTTGTTGCCTGTGCATTTGAGGTCTCATCAATGAAATCTTTTCCTAGACCAATGTCCTGATGAATTTTCCCTAACTTGTTTTCTGTTACTTTTATAGTTTTACATCTTAAATTTAAGTCTTTAATAATTTTAAGTTAAATTTTGTTTAAAGGGCCTCGTTTAGCTATTTTGCATATTGATATCCAAATATCCCGGCACCATTCATTGAAGATACTATCTTTTCCTCAATGTATGTTCTTGATGTCTTTGTCAAAAATCAATTGGCTCTAAATCCGTGGATTTATTTCTAGATTATCTCTTCTGTTCCACTGATCTACGTGTCTGGTTTTTATACCAATGTCATTTTATTTTGGTTACTATAGCTTTGCAGTATATTTTGAAATCAGGTGGTGCGATGTCTCCAGCTTTTTGTTTGTTTGTTTGTCTGTTTTGCTTAAAATTTCTTTGACTCCTTGGGCCCTTTTGTAGTTCCACACAGATTTTACGATTTTTAAAAATATTTATTTGAGGAATGTCATTTGTATTTTGACAGGGATTGCATTGAATGTGTAGATTCTTTTGCGTCAAGTGGACAATACTCACCTTATATTTCTTTGAAAGAAAAGAGTAACCTGAAAGAAAATGTAGTGGTTATAATGAGGTGCTGTTTATGTCATCCTTCAGGATGGGGGCCCTTATTTTCTTAGCTACTGGCAGTGTTGCCTGCATCCCTTGTCAGCAATTGTTCTCAATATAAGGGAACAGTCCCATCTCTTTCCCTATGTCCAGTGATTGGTGTCCAATAATTGGTCATTGGAGCATTCAAAGGCTTGGCTCCCTGGTCTCAATTACTGATATCTCTAAAGGGCTCTAGAATTCCTTTTGGGACTGGGTGGCACTACTGTGGCAACTGCAATGCTGTTCATTTAATCTTTATACCCACCTCAGCTTTTCTTGCTCTTTTCTAGATACTGTATCAGAGAAGACCCCGTACATACAAATATCAAAAGTTTTTCCTCCCTGGAACCAGACTGAGAGAGGAGAATATCTTCTTAGCTTCCCCCCTTCCACCCCAGAATCTTTGAGATTGAAAGGATAATGGGATGGAAAGGAAAACTCATAGAAGGAAAACTTGTTATTCTGGTGTGGTTGGTGTCAGCTCCTTACTACATTAATACATTAATGTTATTATGCTGTCCTAGTTTTACTCAGTATCATTGAGCAACCTGGCCTCTTGCTTAGGATTTCCATAATGAATGGAAGGGCAATTATCCTCTTAAGTTAATATCAAAAGATAGGAATAGAGCTCCAAAGCTTTCCTCCAAACTTTCCTTCAGTTGATATGACTGGAAGTCCCTTTCCACAGATGCTGATATGCCTCCTCTACTTCTAACTCCTGACACTCCACACTTATCCACACACATATACATCAGCTTTTGATTTCCCAGATTGAATTACTTCTTTTTTGTTAGTTTAACTCCAGAAACTTATACATTACTTTCACACACAAACACAAAGGTCATTATATTTTTTAGGAAAGGTGCAATTCAGGTATAAATCCATATGAAGATTATTCAGATATAAGCCCATATCTTCTATTAGCAACTTTCAGTGAATAATGAGGTTTTCTGTTTTGTTTTGATTTGTTTTAACTGCTCAACCAAAAAAGACTATTAGAACTTCAAAAATGCACACTAATAAATGTGAGCTCTCTATGTTCCCTGGTAATGGAGGCCAGCCTCCAACAAACAATTTTCAGCTTCATTCAGCCTCTGGATTGAGGTTGAGGGTTTGCAATTACTCTCAGCACACTGTTACTCTAGATAATGTGTTCATCCACACTGCACAATAAGTATTTTCAACTTAATGATCCTCAGAGTCTACACCTGAAGTTCTCTCCCTCCACCAACTCCATACAAATGACTTCAGTTCTTATCTCTGTTAGTAGAAAACAGGAGAGCATTCTACTAACAGTGACTTTCTCATCAGCATCTATATCATCAGAACATCCTGTCTGATCTCCAGCTTGATACACCCAATTGCCTTCACACATTCACTTCCATGTCCCGAAGACTGGTTCAATTCAACCTAACCAATATTGTAATCATGATCTTCACCCTTAAACCTGATTCTCCTGTATCCCTCAATGATCCTTCCTGTTATGTGGCACCACCACCTATCCAGCTGTTCAGACCAGAATTCTGGCTGTCCATAAATTGTCCTCATTTGCATTTATCAATGTATTCTGAGACATTTATCTGCCAATTCCTCTTGAATCTATTTGTCTCCTTCTCTGATGTCAGCATCCTAGTGCAAGCTAGACTTATCCTCTCACTTGTACTGACATGACAACCTATTAATTAGCCTCCTCACTAACCTCTACTCTCTACAATTCCTTCTCTGTACTTCAACTAGAGAGACTAGTCGTTATGCTTGACACATTCTTTAGATGTTTAGAACGATAATTTAGATGGAAATATTCTTTCAAATAAAACTTGTAATTCTTAATATGATCCAGTAAACTCTACATTTTTTAGCCTCTGCTGACATTCAGCTCCTCTGAGGTAAGCATTAATGTGGTCTCAATTTTTATAAATGAAGACCAAGAATTATAGAAGTGAAAATCCTGCCTATAGCTTGTTTTGGATGTTATGATATCTAGATCTTCTAAGTCCTATAATCTTCACTCAGATATGACGCTATATTTATTCAACACTCAGAAATGAAATAACTGTATTCCTACCCCTCAGCTAAAACATGTGTCCACAAATATGAATACTGGAAAGCCTTTCCCACTGGACTCACCAAATTCTAGGTGGATGGTTACAGGGATATATGTGTTCCAAGACAGTGCTTTTTTCTTTTTTTCAATTGCCTTTTATATAATTTTCAAAAACTAGGAACTCACATGTAAATGTTTTAGGTTGACATTTAAATGTTTTCATTGTAATAGTTGTAAATGGTGTATAATCTTTGGTACATTATAAACAAAAATATTTTGAAATAAAATCTATCAATTTTAACAACATATTTGATGAAATTGAAAATATAATGGCAATTTGATCCCTGCCATCGTCCATATAGAAATATTCATGAACATGTTCATTCATAGCATCTGGAAATCTTTGACTGTTCTTTTTTTTTCTTTGAACACATAGTTCTATTTCACTTCCACAAAAAATTTATTCTACTGCATAGAATTATTTTATTGAACACTTTATCATTTTCTGCAACAAATATAGACGTATGAGTAGGCCGGGCGCTGTGGCTCATGCCTGCAATCCCAGCATTTTGGGAGACCAAGGCAGGTGGATCGCCTGAGGCTGGGAGTTCGAGACCAGCCTGACCAACATGGAGAAACCCCGTCTCTACTAAAACTACAAAATTAGCCGGGCTTGGTGGCGCGTGCCTGTAATCCCAGCTACTCGGGAGACTGAGGCAGGAGAATCGCTTGAACCCGTGAGGTAGAGGTTGCGGTGAGCCCAGGTAGTGCCATTACACTCCAGCCTGGGCAGTAAGAGTGAAAAAAAAAAAAGAAGTATAGGAAGTATTAATTAATTAATTATTATTATAGGCGGAATTTCGCTCTTGTTGCCCAGGCTGGAGTGCAATGTCGTGATCTTGGCTCATCACAACTTCCGCCTCCCGGGTTCAAGCGATTCTCCTGCCTCAGCCTCCCTAGGAGCTGGGATTACAGGCATGTGCCACCACGCCTGGCTAATTTTGTAACATTCAATGAAATGTTTATCTTGTATATTTAAATTGAAATAGCAGCTTGATTATTATTTTATGTGCAAAGTCATGATATAAGTATCCTTCATAGGTATTGGTACAGGTTTGTACATAACTATAAATTATATGTGTGTATATATATGCATATATATATACACAGACACACACACACGTATACACATGTATGAAACACTTCATTAAATCAAAACCATCCGAATTATTAATCAGTAAATGTTTAGTATCAATTAATAATAAATTCTATATGTACAATTATTCTTTCATAAATAAATATTAACTCATTTTAGCATCACTGTGCCTTAAACTACATGAATAAATTATTTTCTTTTCATATATATTTGCATTACCAAGTTGATATACTTTAAAATATATTTAATGCAATGTTAACTTTGAATGAAGCCATTTACTTACTACAATCAGAAATTTTAGAGGAAAAAGGAGAAGGGCAATGTCACCATTCCCTTCTTCCTTAAGGTGTCCCTGGTTCTCACAAATGCTTGAAAAGAGGTGGAACATGGAAAACACAGAAAGACCCTATTTGGCTTTAATACCTTCACTCATAAGTCACTGGAAAGCAGTTACGAGGAGGGGTTTCTCTTTCCCTCAGTCTTCTCTCTCTAGGATTCCCAGGACTATCAGCTAGAAAACTGGAATTAGACTATATTGGATATTATGTTACACTGAATATTTTTTAGTGTCTGTCATTCTATTTATTCAACTGAATATATAATATATTCCTAAGAAGGATAGTTAATTAAATTATCAACCAACAAAAGGGAGATCTAATTCTTTCTTCTCTGTTCCTTCTCTTCCTGTTCCTACCTGTGCGCTCTCTCTCTCTCTCTCTCTCTGTCTCTCCCTCTCACTTCTCTTTTCCCTCACATATATACTCATTCACTCTTAAAAACAAAGTTGTCACCATTTTGGCTTTCTTTCCCTATTGTACTTTTCTTCCACAACATAATTGCAGGATATATCTTTCTATTATAGAATATTTATTATATAAAATGTATTTTTATTCTTCAAAATTATTTTAATAAGTATTTTATGCATTAAAAATATTATTAAAGATAATTTCTGGTGTTAGTGTGGGCATGGTAAAATGTGTACAATTATACATTGCTGATGGGGATCATTCCAAAAGATTCTTAGATGGTCATAGAGGTTGAAGCCGCCCTGTGAGACTCAGATTCCCTGCTTCGGCAGGTCCTAGTCTGTGCCCACTTTGGCTTTAGAGTTATAAATACCATGTGCCAATGTATGAAAATCTGTTGGTGGATACACAACTTTATTTTTTAAAATTGATATGTCATAAAAGAATACCAAAGATAATATTTTCATAAAAGCACAACAGGAAAAGAGAGGTATAGTTACATATTTTGCAGCCGAAGGAAATGTAATGAGATGGTTGACATTCCTCAGTTAAGGAACGTTAAGGGCTTAGTTTTAGGCTGAAGTAAAAGTGTGTTTCTTATGCTTATACTACTTTTCTTTGAGTTCATTGCCAATACATTTTCCCCAACTGTTGATATCTCAAAACAGTATTTTTAGTAAAATAAAAAACAATTTTATTTTATAAAAATGAGTAAATGTCTAATAGCATAACGTAAACAAAAAAAAGTACATGTAACTCCATTTGGATAATATAATCTAAAATATTTTGTGTATTTCTTGTCTTTCTATAAATACATATATAATTTGGATATAAATTCCTTAAATATGCTTTTAAACTAACACTTCGTAGATGTGATTATTTATAATGATTTTTAGTTTTACTCTACACCTGTGTCATTAAATATTCTTCTATTGCATGACTTTTCACGGCTGCACACATTTTATTTCTTGAATATTCCATGAATTGTTTCACCATTCCCCTACTACTAACAATTAAAATTATTGGATTGTTTTGTTATTATAAATAAAATGGCAATAAACAGTATAGTAATAAATACTCATATTCGCTCTAATGATATCTTTAATATAAATTAGTAAGAATTGAAATAATGTGTAAAATGATATGAATTTTAAGGCTTTTGAAACATGCTGCCAAAGTATCTTCGATTACAATTAAGATACTATTTTCTGTTCTTATAGCACACATATATACATCCATTCATACACATACATCTTTTTAACAGAGATAAATCGTTCCCGGTACCTGATTTTATACATAATTCTAACTCTGGACCAGAAGTGGACATCTGGCTCAGACATGCCCAGGCAGGCCAGCTGTTTCAGATGGTTGCCTTGGCTCCCACCTTGACCCCTTCTTCAAATACTTCTCAAGGTCTAGTCATCCTCTGGTCATGAACTCCATGGACGCTTATTGCAAAATTGTACAACTGAAAAATAATTCAGGTTAATTAGCTTTCAATTTCATTCTGCCCACTGTGTGATGCTTTAAAAGGTTTGCTGCTTTAATTTAAAATCCCTTACAAAAGCGACTGGGCATTTGCCATTTTTTTTTTATATCCTCCAACGTTCTGATCCTTTAAACTCTGTCCAACAGCTTTACATAGCACATGATTCTAATTAAAAGCCTCCACGAATGCTTGATGGCATTACTTTCACCACTGATTATATCAAAATAAATTGGTTGCTTCATACACTTAAAAATATATTAAAACTTTAAAACGTTGGCTTATTTGCCCCTCCATATCTTTTCAGCAGCATGAGTTACCTTCAAAAGTAGCTATGTGATTTATTCACATATACCTTATAAACACTTAATAATGACAGTACTTCATTATCAAAGAAAGTAATGTTTCCAAGATCAATTTAGCCTCTGATAGTAAAGGGAAATTTGAATTTTTGTGCTTTGATTTCACAAACATATTGATTATGTTTGATATGGCTTAGAAAACTTTCTGGATAGTATTCTGCTAATATTGCCTGGAAAAATATAGGAGATGAAAAAAGACATACAAATGTTTTCAATAGTTAGTTTAGTATTCTTATAAATTATAAAAAGTTTTTCTGCACAAGACTATTATTAAGAAAATCAAAAAGACATATTATGTAAGTATTTTACTAAGATAGCTATTTACGTTACTTAAACATAACATAATCTGCTGTATCCTCCCTATAGTTTTTGCTGAGGGAAGTAGTAGTGATAATGTATAGTAACTTCAGTGATCAACACAACATAATTTGAACGTTTTCAATAAGAGCCAAATATCTTGATTATATGTGACAATTATGACATTTATTAGCAGGTATAGGATGTGTTCTCTTTCACCAGAATGAATTGATATATGTAAAGTACTTATAAATATAGCCGGCACATTGTAGGCTTGTTATAAAGGCCAATAGCTTGATAGCTATTATTATATTAATAAAAATGCATTTGCTAACACAGAAGACCCAATTGACAATTATTTAGTTTTTTTATTTGCTTAATAAAAATCCAGCTCTGGGGAGGTTAGAGTGGCCCAGAAGTCTCACCCAAACCTTTGTGGCTTTCCATGATTTACTTTGCTATCTACAGACTGTATATTTTGTTGCCACTTACGATGGCAACATGGCCTTAGTAATTTCTGTCAATGCATGCAGGCATAATGATGTTGTCATAAGGAATATTTTCTTCTGTGCAGTTTTTTTTTTTTATTAAGGTGGAAAATGTGGATACATTTTCCTTGAAAAATCAAGAGGATTAAGTTTCTTGCTAACTTCTAAATTAACCACTGTGAAGGAAAATGCCATTTATATGGCTGGCTAAAACCAATAATCATTCTAATAGCTAAAAGTGCATAGTGTAAAGGTAAACACTTTAATAATATCAGGCTAAATCAGCAAAGGGTAAGAGAGCTACAGGTGGTGGTGTCAGTGGTGGTGGTGGTCGTAGCAGTGGTGAATGGTTCTGGGGTAGGTGGCTGGCGATATCGGCAACAATATTATGAGGAATTCTTAGAATTGTTAATTAAAATTCAACATGCTTCCTAGAGTAGACAGTGTTGGTGCCTCATGTTAAAACCGTGGATCCCCCGTAGGAACTGTGTGACCATTCCTTAGGCTCTCTGTGCTTTGCTGCTAAAGACTGGCATGGAAAGTTTAGAGGACAGATTGTCTTTTCAGAGCTGAGTTGTCTGTGGACAGCTTATGGCCCATAGCTAATGAATGGTTAGTGGAATACAACAGCTCAGCACACCTGATTCCCCATAGGACCAACTATAAAGTGCAATTTACCCTCCAGAGCTCCCCATCCAGTCAGGCTGAGGCTGGTACCTCACCTGAAATCACAGCCTTGGTTGACTTCTTTTTTCCAGTTGTGTTTCCTGCACTTTCTGAGTGGTTTCTTTTGGCAAAATTTCTTTATTGCATCACTTGCTCTCAAATCTTGTGTTCAGATTCTACTTCTGAGGGGCCATGAACTGAAGATGGCTTAAGAAAGGTTTATTAACACATTCAATATCTGTCATTTTAAAATAGTAACCAATTATATAAGAATCATGTTTAGAACAGTTCTGATTTAATATCAGCACAAAGAAAGCTGATGTAATTTAAAAAAATAATTATTTCCTCAGTTTCTTAATTTAAACTTTCACAACTGTTATTTTTGATGACTAGAATATCTTTTTTTTTTTTTGAAATGGAGTTTTGCCCTTGTCGTCCAGGCTGGGGTGCATTGGCATGATCTCAACTCACTGCAACCTCCACCTCCCAGGTTCAAGTGATTCTCCTGACTCAGCCTCCTGAGTAGCTGGGATTACAGGCCCTACCACCATGCCTGGCTAATTTTTGTATTTTTAGTAGAGACAGAGTTTCACCATGTTGGTCAGGCTGGTCTCGAACTGCCAACCTCAGGTGATCCAACCGCCTCGGCCTCCCGAAGTGCTGGTATTATAGGTGTGAGTCACCGTGCCCAGCCATGACTAGAATATCTTATATCTCATCATTTATTTATGTATTTATCTTTTTTGCTGTTCTGTATGACAAATATAATTCACTAAATTCTCATCTTAAGTCTTGGACACCATAAATCAGATACAAATTATTTTAAAAAGTAAAATAATATAATAGAAATTTTAACACTGTAGCTACTATATATGATCAGTATAAATTATTTTCTAATACTTTCATATAAATTACAAACATATATAGATTTATAGAAAATAATTGTCCTTTGAATGAAGTGAAACCATGTCGTCAATCAAATGGACGTATTTTATTTGAGAAAAGTTTATATTTTTTTCAGCTCAACATGTCTTCTATTTTTTTAATAGTCTAAGTTCCTAAATCAGATATAGCCTTATCAATAAATGACAATCCTCAGTAGCTAAAGTATTATTTCAAGATATAGGCAATGTAAAATATATTGAAATGTTAGAATTTATATAGAGTCGAGCTCTACACTTTCAGAACACACACAGTGCTTTGAAATTCATTGAAAAGTTATTTCTTTGGCAAAAAACTCTTGCTTACTCTTCCCCTTCAAGAGAACAGGATCTCACAAGGTCTATACTCTGAAATTGTTTAAGATCTTTAAAGTCTGTTGTTACTCTTGAAGTAAGACATTTCCTTTGGTGATGACCTCATTGGAAAGGTCAAGGAGTGAATAGGAAATTCTTAGAGATTGAGATGGCATTGCCAATAGAGGGGAGGAAATTACTTACTTCATTATTTTCAAAGGACTTTTTTGTTTGAAGGTCAGATTAGGGCTTTCCATCCTCTGTTTTTTCCTCCCATTAAGTCTTTCACAAGAACAAAATGTGTTTCTTGCTTGCTTCCCCTGTAATAGGGAGGAGAGATTCCTATGCCTCATGTGCATTTTCTTCAGATAAATGAGATAGAGAGTAATGATAACTGGTATCTAAAGAACCTGAAATAAAATTTTCTTAAAGTTATCCTGGCTTAATATATGTATATGTGATATCAAATATGCTATTTTTAAAAAATATAATTTTATTTGATAATATGCACATAAAATGTCCATGTAATTGACTGTTTCTACTTCTCTTACCCAGCTGTGAGTCAGTACAGAAAAAAAATTCCAATGAATATTTCATTGTGGGATGATTTTACAAGCCATTCATTCATGATTTACAAGCAATTCAGTTCCATTAACATAAATTTTGAAGGAAATATGCATATCACAATGATTATAAGAGGGCAGCCTTGGTGGTTCACACCTGTAATCCCAGCACTTTGGGAGGCTGAGGCAGGTGGATCACCTGAGGTCAGGAGTTCGAGACCAGCCTAGCCTAAATGGCAAAACCCCATCTCTCTGTCACTACTAAAATATATATATCAGGCCAGGAATGGTGGCATGCGCCATAGTCCCCACTACTCAGGAGGCTGAGGCTAGGAGAATCGCTTGAACCTAGGAGGTGGAGGTAGCAGTGAGCCGAGATCTTACCACTGCACTCCAACCTGGGCAACAGAGTTAGACCCTGTCTCAGAAAAAAAAAAAAAAAATGATTGTAACATATTGATGTAAATCAGAAATGTAAATATCTTCAATCTGAGGGACGAAACACACAAAGACAGTTGATGGAAAAAGGGAGTAACTGATGGAATCAGGAAGATCTTGAAATTGGTGTGTCATTTGATCCAGAGGACAGTTTTCCTAGAGAATGCCATCCCATCTTTTAATCTTGAGAGTCTCATATATTCAATGAGGTGGGCTTAATAATAATTATCCAGTTAATCTATAGGCTATAGATATGTGGTAAAATTGAGGGTTTTTTTTTTTTTCCAGATAGTAGTATGTCTTAAATGCTAACCTGCTGTGTGAGCTTAATTCAGAAAGTGGGAAAAGTGAGGATTTGGGGGAAGAGGGATTGCAGTTTCAAAGCCAAACCAAACAAAATGCCCATCAGTGATAGACTGGATAAAGAAATGTGGCACATATACACCATGGAATACTATGCAGTCATAAAAAAGAATGAGTTCATGTCCTTTGCCAGGGCAGGAATGAAGCTGGAAACCATCATTCTCAGCAAACTAACACAAGAACAGAAAACCAAACACCACATGTTCTCATTCATTAGTGGGAGGTGAACAATGAGAACACATGGACACAGGGAGGGGAACATCACACACTGAGGCCTGTCAGGGGTTGTGGGGCAAGAGGAGGGAGAGCATTAGGACAAATATCTAATACATGCAGGGCTTAAAACCTAGATGATGGGGTGATGGGTGCAGCAAACTACCATGGCACATTATACCTATGTAACAAACCTGCACATTCTGCACATGTATCCTAGAACTTAAAGTATATATATAAAAAAAATCACCTGAGATCAAGAGTTCAAAACCAGCCTGGCCAACATGGTGAAACCCCATCTCTACAAAATTACAAAAATTAGCCGGGCACGATAGCGGGCCCCTGTAATCCCAGCTACTCAGGAGGCTTAGGTGGGAGAATCGCTTGGACCTGGGAGGTGGAGGTTGCAGTGAGCTGAGATTACACCACTGCACTCCAGCCTGGGTGACAGAGCCAGGCTCCATCTAAAAAAAAAAAAAAAACTCAATGACAAAAGACAATATAAATTTGTGCATCTATTTGTGCATAGTGACATATATTAAACATTTCTATGGAATCTTTTTAAAATAGGTATTTCCTATTTTCTACAAATATGATGGTAGTAGGAAACATCCAGAAAAGTTATGATTCTTAAATTACCATGAGTGATTATCTCAGTTTTCAGTGGAAACTCCTAGGTTCTAGTTGTAAACTGTAGCAATGAATCAGATATGTAATTCCAAATGTGTTCTTATTGCATGAAAGTTTTAACAGTGAATTTCCATTTGGAAGATACACCAAGAAGGAATTTTTCAAGACCTCAACTTTAGAGAGACCTTTAGGTGAGGATTAAATACTTAATCAGGGAGAAATGGTGCAGTTCAAAAAGAATTTTTGATTTGGGATTTGACCACTCCTCTTATTTGACAATTTCAAATCATAATGGAGGAAAAATGTTTTTAATAAGGAATATGTAGTTTTCATTCCTTGAACAAATATTGTAAATGGGAGAAGCTATCAGGAGATGACTTTATTCTGAATTTTTGCGTGTGTGTGTGTCTGTGTGTGTGTGTAAATTTAAATGCATTCTTTTTATTGCCAATAAACTTTCTTGCAAGTACCAGGTTTTTCCCAAATGAGATGCAGATATATAAGTGTCATATGGTAATTTGGTTATAAATGAAGATTAAATGCAAAGAAATGCTGTGTTCCTATCTGTGGAAATAATTTTATATACATGAGGAAAATATAGAGCACAGAAAGCCTTGAGTCAATAGAAAGTTAGGGAAATAATCACTGTTAAGTAGACAGAGCAGGTATAAACTCTGCCGGGAGAATCTTTTTACTTCTACCACCCACATAAATTGTTTTCAATTAAAATTAATCTTCCAAGTAATAATTCTATAAAATGAAGCTATTACTATAGTAGGCAATTTGTCATTGCCAATCTTATTACAAATAATCCTTATGAGTACCATACATAAGTGTAAACCTCTGCTCAGAGAATCTATTTCTTGGGTGACTCCCAAGAAAATCCTATTTCATTGGCGCTTTCGATGTAATTTCTACTAGAATTGGTTCATATTGCTTTGACCAATGAATAATAATGTAATTAAAGGAAGATGAGACAGAAAATGGATTTGTTTATATTTACTTCAGAAAAATCTGAGAAGGTAAAAACCATTTTCTAAGGTCTGGGATATGTACTCCTGGCTACATTAGACTATCTCTAATTCTTTTCTTACTTTCTGAATGTTTATTTCTTTTACTACCTTCTCTTTCTTCTCCTCCCGCTGGATTGTAGTAATTCCTCAAGCATTAGTTTTTAGCTTTGTTTTTCTCTACATTTATTCTGCACAAAGTTAATCTGAACAAATGGTTTCAGTGTCCCCTTTATTTGCTGGTATTTTCTCCTGACTGTCCTCATTTTTTTTTACAAGGAATTTCCAGACTTAATTCTTAAAAGTTCCTTTAAACAATTTCCTCAGATTTCTCACTATCATTGAAAATACATACTTGGTTCTAAACCCTTCTCCAACTCCATCAGTGACATAGCAGTTCTCACACCAATGTAATCCAAAGAAAATTTTAGGGTCACAAACTGCATGTTTCCCACTGACTCCCTACACAATCACCTCAAAACAAACTCAATTTCCTCCTTTGTTTCAATCTTTATTAATTGTTTCTGTACAATTTTTGGTGTGTTAAAAATATCTCAGACAGTGACAGTTTGTATTTCCATTATACTTGTACCAAAACTATTTCATACTCAAAGCTTTCGTATTTACCCCCCTTGATATGAGTTTTAATTCACTAAAGTTCACAGCTGACAGCATTAATCAGTTATTAGAAAGTGACAGTAAAAATTACCTCTCCATCGTATATAAACTGAGTATAATAGTCACAGTTCTCCAGTAAGGCACAACTAATAGGGTGTGTGTTGGAGGGGAAAGAGGTTGGGTCACACACATGCAAAGAGATTTATAGTTAGGAATTGGCTCATGTTATATGAAGCCTAGTAAGTCCAAAATCTGCAAGGTGAGCTGGCAGAGGAGACTCAGGAAAGCCAGTGGTACGGTTCCAGTCTGAAGGCAGTCTGCTATAGAGTTCTCTCTTGCTTTGAAGAAACTAGTGATTTTGTTTCCTTCAGCCCTTCAACTGATTGAATGAGGCCCACCTACATTAACGAGAGCAATCTATATTACTCAAAGTCTACCAAATTAAATGTTAAATTTATTCAAAAACTCCCCCACACAAATGCTCAGAATAATATTTGACCACATTTCTGGGCACCCCATGTCCCAGTAAAATTGACACAAAAATTAATCATTGCAATAAACTATGTAGATAGCTTCAGACAAACACTTCCTAAAAGGTTTCCCGTCAAGCATAAGCTTCTGGTTATAGACTTAATGAAACAAATCATTGTATATATCAGGAATTTATGAATGAGAAAAAGGGAGAGAGGAGATAGTTCAAGACTAACACTATAGATATTTCAATGTCCAGTGTAAAGAACATGTGTTACATCTTCTTATAAAAGAATACTGAGGTTCATAAAGTTACTTTTAAATTAAAAACCAGTTTACAAATGAGGTTTTGATATAATAAAACTTTTTATTTTACCAGCAAAAGACTTCTCATTAATCTTATTGCAAAGAAGTTTATAAAATATGTGCTTTTGTCATTCATTATTGTATTAGTTCATTTTCATACTACTATGAAGTAATACCCGACACTGGGCAATCTATAAGGAAAAGAGATTTAATGGACTCCTGGTTCCATATGGCTGAGGAGGCCTCCCAGTCATGGTGGAAGGTGAAGGAGGAGCAAAGGCATATCTTACATGGTGGCAGGCAAGAGAGCATGTGCAGGGGAACTGCCCTTTATAAAACCATCATATCTCGTGAGACTTATTCACTACCACGAGAACAGCATGGGAAAAACCTGCCCTCCTGATTAAATTACCTTTCACTTGTTCCCTCCCATGGCATGTGGGATTTATGGGAGCTGCAATTCAAGATGAGTTTTGGGTGGAGACACAGTCAAACCATATCAATTATATATAGGACACATAACTTGCTTTAAATAAATAAATCATATGCTATTTCTATTTTAAGCAGAAAGAAGGATACTAATGTAACATGAATCTGCAATCTTTCTTGTAGTGATAGCCATAATAACTTGCTGGGAAAAAGTATGTATGTAATAACACGAGATTTTATGATCTCTCTCTCTCTCTCTCTTTCTCACTCACTCTCTCTCCCCCTCCCCTCTTTGTAGTAATCTGTGAAGAAAAAATGTGGGTGACAAGATCTTTATAAGGTTCCATCCAAACCTTAGGTTACATAAGTCTAGCAAAGTTCATTTAATAAATGGTTACATTTAGTATTTGAAACATCAGATGGCTCATTCAAGTATATAGGAATGCAAAGCAACAGTGTCACCAACTGTCATCAACTCATCTACTCTAATTCAACTTGCTCATTTGTCATCAGAAATGTGGAAATCACCGATGCAAAATCCAGCCAATTTATGACTACTTCAAAAGTAAACACCAAGTTCTCCTTGAACAGTGATGCTCAAGGAAATCAGAGAGAACACAAACAAATGGAAAAACATTCCATGCTCATGGATAGGCAGAATCAATATCATAAAAATGGTCATTCTGCCCAAAGTAACTGACAGATTCAATGTTATTTCTATTAAACTACTGTTGACATTCTTCACAGAATTAGATAAAAATTATTTTAAAATTCATATGGAACCAAAAAAGAGCGTGTAGAGCCAAGACAATCCTAAGGAAAAAGAACAAAGCTGGAGGCATCACTCCACCTGACTTCAAACTATACTACAAGGCTACAGTAACCAAAACAGCATAGTGCAAAAACAGACACATAGACCAATGGAACAGAATAAAGAACTCAGAAATAAAACCAGATATTTAGAACCATGTGATCTTAAAAAAACCTGACAAAAGCAAGCAATGGGGAAAAGATTCCCTATTTAATAGATGGTGCTGGGAGAACTGGCTAGCCATATGCAGAAAATTGAAACTGGACCCCTTGTTACACCACATACAAAAATGAATTCAAGATGGGTTAAATACTTAAATGTAAAACCCAAAACTACAAAAACCCTAGAAGAAAACCTGGGCAATGGCATTCAGGACATATGCATGGGCAGATTTCATGACGAGAAAATCAAAAGCAATTGCAACAAAAGCAAAAATTGACAAATGGTATCTAATTAAACTGAAGAGCTTCTGCACAGCAAAAGAAACTATCATCAGAGTGAACAGACAACCTACAGAATGGGAGAACATTTTTGAAATCTATTCATCTGACAAAGGTCTAATATCCAAAGTCTACAAGGAACTTAAACAAATTTACAAGAAAAAAATAGCATTAAAAAGTGGGCAAAGGAGGCTGGGTTTGGTGGCTCATGCCTGTAATCCCCGCACTTTGGGAGGCCGAGGCAGGTGGATCACAAGGTCAGGAGTTTGAGACTAGCCTGGCCAAGATGGTGAAACCCTGTCTCTCTAAAAATACAAAAATTAGCTGGGCAAGGTGGCAGGTGCCTCTAATCCCAGCTACTCGGGAGGCTGAGGCAGGGAATTGCTTGAACCCAGGAGTCGGAGGCTGCAGTGAGCCGAGGTGGCGCCACTGCACTCCAGCCTGGGCAACAGAGTGAGACTCTGTCTCAAAAAAAAAAAAAAAAAAAAAAAAAAAAGTTGGCAAAGGACATAAACAGACACTTCTGAAAAGAAGACATTTAAGTGGCCAAGAAACATGCAAAAAAAAAAACCCTCAACATCACTGATCATTAGAGAAGTACAAATCAGAACCACAGTGAGATACCATCTCACACCAGTCAGAATGACGACTATTAAAAAGTCAAGAAACAACAGATGCTGGCGGGGCTGCAGAGAGATACAAAAAAATTTATACTGTTGGTGGGAAAGTAAATTAGTTCAACCATTGTGGAAGACAGTAAGGTGATTCCTCAAAGACCTAGAACCAGAATTACCATTTGACCCAGCAATCCCATTACTGGGTATATACCCAAAGGAATATAAATCATTTCTATTATAAAGATAAATGCACGCATATGTTCATTTCAGCACTATTCACAATAGCAAAGACATGGACTTAAATGAAATGCCCATCAATGACAGACTGGATAAAGAAAATGTGGAACATATACACCATGGAATACTATGCAGCCCTAAAAAGGAATGAGATCATCTCCTTTACAAGGACATGGATGGAGCTGGAAGCCATTATCCTCAGCAAACTAACACAGGAACAGAAAATCAAATACCACATGTTCTCAATTATAAGTAGAGCTGAACAATGTGAACGCATGGACACAGGGAGGGGAACAACACACAATGGGGCCTAGAGGCAGGTGGCAGTGGGGGAAGAGAGAGCACCAGGAAAAATAACTAATGCATGTTGGGCTTAATACTTAGGTGATAGGTTGATAGGTGCAGCAAATCACCATGGCAGATGTTTACCTATGTAACGAAACTGCACATCCTGCACATGTACCCTGGATCTTAAAAAAAAAAAAAAAGCATACACCAAAATGATACAGTCCTCAAAAAAGAAATATATAAGATATTTCATAAAATTTTATGTCAAAGTTTCCCCTTTAGTTTGACTTTTTAAATTTTCTTAAGTATTTATTTAAAATGAGAAACTTCGTTTTTATTTCATCTAGATCTTCTGTGGACTGACACTATATATTTAAAATTAAAACAAAAGCCAGTATAGCAAATATACAGCTCACAGACCTCCCACCTTATCTGGGTTTGTTTCAGACACTTGCCTTATGGTATGGCACTCTGGTGAGCAGATTTCCATTACTAATTAATCACCATTGATATTCAAGATAAGACTAATTTGTCTTTCCTGATGTATAATAATCCAGCCAGTTTTATAAATATTTTATTAAAATAAAATGCTTTATTTCCTCAGGAAAAACATTAAAAGAGATCTTTAGACTCATTTTGAAATCTAGACATGCCCCAAAGGATAATATCTTCTCGTATATATTTAGTTCCTATAAATTGATGGGGGTATACAAATCAGTAGCCTAAATACTTAAATTATCTTTTAATAGGTTTATGTCATTATTCATGTTATTTCTATTATATGTTGTACTCAAATATGTTAACAAATATACTTAATAGTATATTTTAGTTGGAAAAACAATGCAAAGTACTGATATTTTAATGATATATTTTCTAATGCAGCTGCATATGGATGTGTTTGTGTATATACTGATAGTTATTCCTTAGGCCTAAACTGTGCACCGTCAGTAATCAGACATTTCTCAGCAAGTATCGGATAGGAGCTTGTCAGCTTGGTAGGATAGAAAATCCCTTTGGTAAGCTGTGACCACCATTAAATTTCTTTCCCAGATCTCACCATTTGGGTAGGTATTGTACAAACTAGGATAAATAGCCTATATTCATTAGTATTTACCATGTGCTAAATAATTAACATGTACTATATAATTTATCTTCAAGAACTCTATACAGTACATATTACAGAAAGACCCATATCACAGATGAGAAAATTTCAACTTGGAGCTGTTAAGTAGCTTGTCCAAGATCAATGGTCATGTTTTAATAGGGTAAAATTATATAAGGTATACAAGTTTGATATGGGCATTCAGCATAGTTGGACTAGCATCCGTATGTATCCTCATATCTGTGCCCTCTGATTTTCAAGTATGAAATTGAGAGAACACGAGACAATATTATTTTTTATACAAAAACAGGGGACAACACAAATGAGAATTAATATGTTCTTCCTAATTTATTTCAACATGAGTATAAGAGATGGCAGTTAGACTATCAAAAGAAATCTACCTTTTGGCCGGGCGCAGTGGCTCACGCCTGTAATCCCAGCACTTTGGGAGGCCGAGGCGGGCGGATCACGAGGTCAGGAGATGGAGGCCATCCTGGCTAACACGGTGAAACCCTGTCTCTACTAAAAATACAAAAAAATTAACCTGGTGTGGTGGCGGGCACCTATAGTCCCAGCTACTTGGGAGGCTGAGGCAGGAGAATGACGTGAACCCGGGTGGCAGAGCTTGCAGTGAGCCGAGATCGCGCCACTGCACTCCAGCCTGGGCGACAGAGTGAGACTCCCGTCTCAAAAAAAAAAAAAAGAAATCTACCTTTTAAATTAGATAGAAGACTTTTCATGCATTTATAGTTCCAATGATCAACCTTCTATCATCAAGTTAGAAAAAAAATGTATCTTATTCTTTTGTTTCATTTTTGTCACATATTTTTCTAGACTGGTGGATAGGGAATGCCAGAGACAGGTAATAATTATGAATAAAATATTGTTTATTGAAATCTATAATATTATTTGTTCTTACCTTGCCATTTGTTCCTTCACATTTAAAGGGAGGGAGATGACCTAAATAAAGTACCTTTCATAGCACCTGGAATATTTAAGTGCTCAATAGATGATAGCTCCCTTTTCCTTTTTGCTTTCTCTTCATTGAAGCAGAACTGCTAACTCAGATACCTGCATGTCATGGGACCACTTTCTTTAAAGACTGTGGGTTTTTGGAAAGTTTAGGCATATGTTATTATAGTTGCATGCTAACCGAAATGGTAACTTAATTGAGTCCCAGATGAAGGAGTTTTAGTATTGAATTTAGTGCTTAGTTTTAGTTTATTTTATGCATTTTCTGAGGCATTGTGTGGCCTTCTAACTTTCCACAAAGCCAGGTGTTCTGTCTGTAGAAAGTGCACTTATGTTTATTTTATCTGATGCATGTGTGTTCTTTGCACATGTCAAAAACCAAAACAACAACTGAAAACACATTGGCATCTTATGATGTGATTATGTCCCCATTGAAAAAGCAAGTTGTTCAGGTATTTCTTATTATCTTATCCTCATTTTCATCTGAAGGGCCTAGGACTTTTCATACTGTCCTTTTTTCCCCTGTGGTATCTACATTTTATTTTTTAATTAATTAATTAATTAATTTTTTTGAGATGGAGTCTTGCTCTGTCTCCTAGGCTGGAGTGCAGTGGCGCCATCTCGGCTCACTGCAACCTCCCTATCTGGGGTTCACGGGCAATTCTCCTGCCTCAGCCTCCGGAGTAGCTGGGACTACAGGCGCCCGCCACTACCCCTGGCTAATTTTCTGTATTTTTAGTAGAGACGGGGTTTCATCGTGTTAGCCAGGATGTTCTCGATCTCCTGACCTCGTGATCTGCCCACTTCGGCCTCCCAAAGTGCTGGGATTACAGGCGTGAGCCACCGCGCCCGGCCGATAAATATCTACATTTTAAAAGAAAGAACATTTAAATTTGTCTTCAAGGTTATTTCATAAAGTGATATCGCATTGTATTGACTCATTCAAAAGGGGGAAGTAACGTCTCTTGTTTGGGAATTGTGAAGAGTGGAATATATAGAATGAATAGAAAAAAAATACCATTCACAGAAGGACCCGCCAGCACACTTGCTCATTTATTTACTGAGTGTTGGAAGAGCCTTAATTTCATGCCAGACCCTGTGATTGATGAAATGGAACTTAAAATAAATGAGATCTGATTTTTCTTTTCACAGAATTTATAGAAGTCCAGTGTGTAAAGTTGACCTCCAGGCTTTTTCCAAGTAAGCCAATAGCTACTTGTTCAATGTTTAATTAACAGCAGCAAACAGATGTTGTTGAATAAATGACTAGAAAAAGTAAAGGGCCAGTATGGACAGAAACATTTTCCTCTTCTGTGAAATGCCAAGATTGCAATGATGGTTGGAGGTGGTCATAAATGGCTGAGTACGAAACTATTGAAACATCTTGCCTTCCACTTGCTTGTAACTTTACAGATAGTGCTTTGCTTCAAATTCCAGAATATTTTTATGAAACATCTCATAAAAATCATATTTATGGAAGAAGCAAATAAAGGCAACAACTATATTTATATATTTAACAATTTTGCAATCTTCAATTTTAAAAAATAACTTTTGTAGATTTTCTTCGAAAAATGAAGCACTTTGCTTTCTTGAAATAAGCTATAAACTAACAATAAATACAAGATGCTAAATCAAGGCTTAGGATTTTAATGATTCAACTATTAATACTATGATAAATTCATAATAAGAGAGAATCAGAACATTGACACATTGACCATACATTTCCTAAAATTAAACTGCATCAGATGGAGACTGTTTTATCATGCAGATCCCTTATTCTGGTGATCACATATTTCAGATTTCCCAATGTATTAGAAAAGATATGCCTGTCCCTCCCCAAACTGTATCAAATAAATGAAGTTTCATTATATTTGACCAGTATATTCATATTGTAGATATTGAAAGGTAAAAGAAATGAAACAGATTCTGACTCTCCTGCTATTTTTGGAAGAGTTGGAGCTCAGTTTGAATCCCAGCTGTGCCATTTGCATGCCTCATGGCCTACTTTGAATGTCTCATTCTTCTCTCTGTTGAAATCCTCGTTTGTACAATGTGAATAATACTAATGACGCATTCTAGTATGTGTGATGGAGGTTTTACTTATATAAAGTAATAAGTATCTGATGCATAATGTATTCTCTATATATTAGTTCTTTCTCTTTGTTCTCTGCAAATGGTTCCTAAAGGCACATAAGCATCTGGATTACAAGTAGCATCAAGTAAATTTAGGCAGGAGAGAACAGAGCACCTGTTCCTGATGTTTATACTACAATTCTCCCTTGAAGATATGTGATGTTTGTCCTACCCCAAATATCTGCAAATTCAGAAAAGATCCTGAGGAAAAGTAAGAGATCAGTCCCTCCTTTCTATGTCTTTGAAGGCAGTAGCTTCCAAACATGGCTCTACAAATTCATGATTCCTGAGCCCCAACACGGCAGATTCTGATTTAGTATCTGGCTGAACCTGGACTGATGCTCAGGAATCTGTATATTTAACATTTCTCTCAAGTGATTTTAATATGAACAGCATTTGATCATCACCACATTGTGACACTATATTCAGTCTAAAGTCTATAATTCCTGTTTGTAGAGAAGGTAGATAGCCCTCACTTTTGAAAATTAGCAATAATTAGAAAAAAGAGATTCCTGCTATGGTTTGAATGTCTCTCCCATAATTCATCTGTTAGAAACTTAACCCCTAATGCAACAGAGTTGGAAAGTAGGGTCTGGTAGGAAGTGATTAGGTCATGAGGGCAGAGACCTCATCAATGGATTAATGTTCGTCTCACAGGAATGGGTTAATTATTGCAAGAGTGGGATTGTTATAAAAGCAAGCTGGCCCTCTTTTGCATTTTCGCTCTTACATCCTTTGTTTCCCTTCTGCCTTCTTCCATGGGATGATGGCCAAGAAGGCCCTCACCAGATATGAACCCCTGGACCGTTGACTTTTTTGTTTTTTAGAACTCTAAGAAATAAATTTCTCTTCTTTTTAAACTACCCAGTCTCAGGTATTCTGTTATAGCAACAGCAAAGCAGACTAAAACAATTCCTCATTTTAAAGAAGATCTTGAATCCATTTTGCTGTCTTGAAGTGAACTGACCTTAAAATGTGTTTTGGTCATGAGCACCCATTTTCTAACTTCTCCCTCCAATGCTATGTTCGTAAAATAACAACAACAGCAACAGCAACAACAACAGCAATTTACTGGATGAACCTGGCAAATATAATCTGATTCATTACCAGTTACAAATTATAAACTTCATGCTAGAAAAAACCCTTTATTATAATATAGGTAGTACCTGCTGAGAGAATTAAGACTATTTCCCTGGGAACTTTCCTGAAAATGTTATGGTTTATTACTCTGAGATATATTTTTGCTGCTTCTGGCAGAACATTCAGTTTCATTTGGTTGTTTACATTTAATTTAATTTATTATCATTAACCTTCCAGTTAAGACCATTTTGGTCAAACTTGTTCTGATATGATAGTATCCATCTGCCTCTTTTACTTTGTGTTAGGAAATAAGGGAATCGAAATACACTTTTGGCTTTAAATTAAGTTCGTCTATTGCAACAACAAGTACAACCAAGTTCATATTTGATATCAAATATTTCATTCCTTTCTAAATTCTGTACAACTGTAGAACTGATATTGTCCCAACAGCATCTGGGTCAGCATGTGTGACAGTCATTTCAATAATATAAACCTGTTATTAAAAATATACACATTAGTTTCCCTACCTAGGAATAGTTCTGACTGCAATAGAAAGATGTTTAAGCAAAACTCTGGCCGTGTGTGTGTGTGTGTGTGTGTGTGGAAATATTTGCTAACATTGTTCCTAATTGGTTAACTAGCCTTATACAGGATTCTAGAAGGTTTTAGAAGCAAAATGAGTATAACATATCAGAACACTGCATATAACTGATTTATTGAGATTCGACTTTTAAGACACTCTATATTCCCAAGGAAACAAATAAAATATATGGATCTACCTCTGTTCATTTAATAATATACATGTTTGGCCACTTTTTTGCAGGGGGGAATTGGATACTCTTTTCTTGTGGATTTTGTGTTTTGTGAACCACTTTGGGACAATTTGCTCATAGTTCCTGTTTTGCTGACTCCAGAGCATATGTGCCAAACATGTTTTTTCTCAAAATTTTCACATGTGTCAAAGAAAATTTAATCTTTATTTTTTAATTTATGTTTGCAGTTAAACTCATCAAAACATTGTTATGCAAAAGCTTTTGAATTCCAAGAGACATTATAGGGCCTAAAAGTCCCAAGAAAACACTCTTCTAAAATTAAAACATTTTATCATTAGAATGTTCATTTAAAATTTTTAACATATATTTGAAGCAACCAAAATAACAAACAGATTATGTTCCCCTTTTTTGACTGCCATTCTCTATAATTCAAAACTAGCAAATTGTGCATAAATATTTTGTACAGACTACTAACATTTATTAAGTCCTTTCCTTTTAAGGAATCCAGAACAATGTGAATTGAGATTTGCGAATTTTGGATCCCATTATCTTGGCTCCAGTATTCTCATGGTTGTAATTCAGAAAATGCATACATAAAACCTATTGCACAGGACAGTTAGCTATACACACACAATCATCACAGAGCCCTGTGAAATAAAATGCAGATCAGAAGAGAAATAAGAAATATCATCAATGTATGAAGGATTTTAAAAACATTCTAGAGGTGGATGATGAGACCATGAGCATAAATGAAGCTGAGCAGAAATGACTGAAGACTGAAGGAATATAGGAGGAAATTTCCAAGCAGCTGGTACCAGTCTTCTGCAAAGCATATCTTAACGGCTCAAAAAGAATGTTTTGTTTTTTTTTAAAAGGTCTAAAACTTGAAGATTAATTGAAGGACTTATAACATTCCTAGGCAACGAAAGCAAAAATAGACAAATAGGATCACATCACATAGAAAGCTTTTGCACAGCCAAAGAAACAATCAGCAGAGTGAAGAGAAAACCTATGGAATGGCAGAAAATATTTGCAAACCACCTATCTGATAAGGAGCCACTATCCAAAATACATAAGGGACTCAAACAACTCAATAGTAAACAAACAATTAAAAATGGGCAAAAGGCCGGGCCCAGGGGCTCACCCCTGTAATCCTAGCATTTTGGGAGGCCGAGGTGGGTGGATCACCAGAGGTCACGGGTTCAAAACTATCCTGGCCAACATGACGAAACCCTGTCTCTACTAAAAATATAAAATTAGCTGGGCATGGTGGCACATGCCTACAATCCCAGCTACTTGGGAGGCTGAGGAAGGAGAATCACTTGAACCTGGAAGGAGGAGGTTGCACTGAGCCAAAATCTCGCTATTGCACTCCAGCCTGGGTAACAAGAGCGAAACTCTATCTCAAAATAAATACATAAATAAATACATAAATAAAATAAATGGGTAAAATATCTGGACAGACATCACTCAAGAGGAGATATACCAATGGTAAACAGGTATGTAAGTAAGTGTGCAACATCACTAATCATCAGAGAAATGCAAATTTCTAGGTCTGAGATATTAGGAAACAATTCTTGATGAGAAATTGCACCCGCTAAAATGGCTATTATCGAGATGAATGATAACAATAGGTGCAGCTGTGGAGAAAAGGTAATCTTTGCACATTATTGGTAGGAATGTAAATTAGTGCACCCACTATGAAAAACAATATAAGGGATCCTCAAAAAATTAAAAATAGAATTACTATATGTTGCAGCTATTTACTTACTAAGTGTATATCTAAAGGAAGTGAAATCAACATATCAGAAAGATATCTTCACGTCATTGTTCATTGCAGCATTATTCACAACAGCCAAGATCAGAGACCAATCTAAGTAAGTGTCCACCAACAGATGAATGGATAAAGAAATTTTGGTGTATATACATAAGGGAATACTATTTTCCCATAAAAGGCAAGGGAAATCTTTCATTTGCAACAATATAGATGAACCCGGACTACATCAGGCTAAGTGAAATAAGCCAAAGACAGAAAGACAAATACTGCATAGTCTTATTTACATGTCAAATTTTAAAAAGTTGAACTCATAAAAGTAGAGACTAGAATGATGGCTATCAGGGGCTTGTGGAAAAGGGGTTGGGGTGATATTAGTCAAAGGATACAAAATTTCAGTTACATATGAGGAATTCATTCAAGAGATCTATTGTACAACATGGTGACTAAGTTAATAAGAACGTATTGTATTATTGAAAAAACTTTTTACATTAAAAACAACAACAAAATTGTTCCTAAGATTCATCTGTTTGATGGCACATGATGCCTTCAGTGAATTTTCACTGTTATATAGTGTTTCATTTTGTGAACTATGAGATTTTTTTCACAGATGGACATTTAAGTTGTTCTCATGTTATTGTTATGAACAAGACTGTTATGAACATTCTGTGGCTTAAAAATATCTGTAAATTCTGGCTGGGCGCGGTGGCTCACGCCTGCAATCCCAGCACTTTGGGAGACCGAGGCGGGTGGATCACGAGGTCAGGAGATTGAGACCATCCTGACTAACACGGTGAAACCCTGTCTCTACTAAAAATGCAAACAATTAGCCGGGCATGGTGACGGGCGCCTGTAGTCCCAGCTACTTGGGAGGCTGAGGCAGGAGAATGGCATGAGCCCGGGAGGCGGAGCTTGCAATGAGCTGAGATTGCGCCACTGCACTCCAGCCTGGATGATAGAACGAGACTCCGTCTCAAAAAAAAAATCTGTAAATTCCTTCACAATCTTCCATTAAAAGATTTGAACTATTTCCTCTTCATGAACTTGACTGGCCTGTGATGCCTTTAATCAGTTGAATGCAGAGAAAATGATGTTATGCCAGTTTCAGATCTAGCTTCAAAGAGGATTTGCATTTTCTGCTTTGGTATATAGAAGACCTAAGCTGCAATGCAGTCTATACACTCAAAGGGTAGTCTGACTTCTCTGCTAAGGGGACTTTATGGAAAGGCTGCGAGACTACATTTAGAGAGACAGAAGCCCATTCATCAGAGGCCAGCCTTCAACTGCCCCATTAAGAGACCATGTGAGTGAAGTCTTAATGAAAAGTCCTGATAAAGGACACATACACCCTCCCAAGAATGAACCAGAAAGAAACTAAATTCCTGAACACACCTATAATGATCTTTAAAACTGAATCAGTAATAAATAGCTTACCAACCAAATAAAAGCCCAGGACCAGACAGATTCATAGCCAAATTCTACCAGCTGTACAAAGAAGAGCTGGTAACGTTTCTACTGAAACTATTTGAAAAAAATGAGAAGGAAAGACTCCTCCCCAACTTATTCTTTGAGCCCAGCATCATCCTGATATTAAAGTCTGACAGAAACACAACAGTAAAAGAAAACTTCAGGCCAATATCTTTGATGGACATTGATGAAAAAATCTTCGACAAAAAAACACTAGCGAACCACATCCAGCAGCACCACAAAAACCTAATCCATCATGATCAAGTCAGCTTTATCCCTGAGATGCAAAGTTGGTTCAAATATGCAAATTAATAAACGTGATTTGGCAGAGTGCGGTGGCTCACGCCTATAATCCCAACACTTTGGGAGGCTGAGGTGGGCAGATCACAAGGTCAGGAGATAGAGACCATCTTGTCCAACATGGTGAAGCCCCATCTCTACTAAAATACAAAAAATTAGCAGGGTGTGTTGGTGGGTGCCTGAAGTCCAAGCTACTTGGGAGGCTGAGGCAGGGGGATTGCTTGAACCTGGGAGGTGGAGGTTGCAGTGAGCTGAGATTGCGCCACTGTACTCCAGCCTGGTGACAGAGCAAGACTCTGTCTCAAAACATATAAATAAATAAAAATAAAAATAAATGTGATTCATCACATTAACAGAACTAAATACAAAAACTACATGATTATCTCAATAGATGCAGAGAAAGCTTTTGATAAAACTCAACATTCATTCATGTTAAAAACTCAATAAACTAGCTATTGAAGGAACAGACCTTAAAATAGTAAGATCCATCTGTGACAGATCCATAGCTGACATCTTACTGGATGGGCAAAAGCTTGAAACATTTCTCTGGAAAACCGGCACAAGACAAAAATACCCTCTCCATCACTCCTATTCAACAAAGTATTGGAAGTCCTGGCTAGAGTAATCAGGCAAGAGAAAGAAATAAACGACATCCAAATAGGAAGAAAGGAAGTCAAACAATCCATGTTTGCAGACGATATGATTCTATATCTAGAAAACTCCATAGTCACAGCCCAAAAGCTCCTTCAGCTGATAAACAACTTCAGCAAAGTTTCAGGATACATCAATGACAAAAATCACTAGCATTCCAGCCAGGTGTAATGTCTCATGCTTGTAATCCCAGCACTTTGGGAGGCTGAGGTAGGTGGATTGCTTGAGCCCAGGAGCCCAAGACCACCCTGAAAAACATGGTGATACCTTGTCTCTACAAAAAATAAGAAATTAGGTGGGTGTGGTGGCATGCCCCCTGTGTTACCACCTACTGGTGAGGCTGAGGTGGGAGGATTGCTTGAACTTGGGAGGCAGAGGCTGTAGTGAGCCGTGATCTTGCCACTGTACTCCAGACTGGGTAACAGGGCAAGATCTTGTCTCAAAAAAAAAAAAAAAAAAAAATTACTAGCATTCCTATACACCAAAAACAGCCAAGCTGAGAGCAAAGTAAAAAATGCAATGCAATTCACAATACTCACAAAAATAATAAAATACTTAGGAACAGCTAACCAGGGAGTTGAAAGATCAGTACAATGAGAATTACCAGACATTGCTTAAAAAATCAGAGATGAAACAAACAAATGGAAAAACATTTCATGCTCATGGATAGGAAGAAATTAATATGGTTAAAATGGTCATACTGTCCAAAGCAATTTACAAAATCAATACTATTCCTATCCAACTACCAATGATATTTTTTACAGAACTAGAAAAAAACTATTTTAAAATTTATATGGAACCAGAAAAGAACTTGATTATCCAAAGCAATCCTAAACAAAATAAACAAAGCAGGAGGCATCACATTCCCCATCTTCAAACTATACTACAGGGCTGTAGTAACTAAAAGAGCTTGATCCTGTTGGTACAACATGGACCTCATGGTACAAAAACAGACACATTGATCAATGGAACAGACTAGAGAGCCCAGAAAGAAACCATACACCTATAACTATCTATCTGATTTTTAAGAAAGTTGACAAAAATGAGCAATGGGGAATGAACTCCCTATTTAATAAATGGTACTAGGGTATTGGGGGAACCCAACCCCAATATTTCAATGTAGGTTCTTTCTGTTTTCCGTAAGTATCAGCCGGCTGAGAAATAAAGAGAAAGAGTACAAAGAGAAGGATTTTACAGCTGGGCCGCCGGAGGCCCACATATCAGTAGGAACATGATGCCCACCTGAGGCTCAAACTAGCAAGTTTTTTATTAAGGGTTTCAAAAGGGGAGGGGGCATAAGACAGGGAGTAGGTACAAAGATCACATTCTTCAAAGGGCAAAAAGCAGTACAAAGATCACATGCTTCTGAGGGAATAGGACAAAGGCAAAGCAGAACGACTGATAAAGGTCTATGCTCAGCTGTGCACATATTGTCTTGATAAACATCTTAAACAACAGAAAACAGGGTTCGAGAACAGAGAACCATTCTGACCACAAATTTACCAGGGCGGAGTTTTTTCCCCACCCTAATAAGCCTGAGGGTACTGACGGAGACCAGGGCGTATCTCAGTCTTTATCTCAACCGCATAAGACAGACACTCTCAGAGTGGCTGTTTATAGACCTCACCCCAGGAATGCATTCCTTTCCTAGGGTATTAATATTAATATTCCTTGCTAGGAAAGGAATTTAGCAATATCTCTCCTACTTGCACGTCTGTTTATAGGCTCTCTGCAAAAAGAAAATTATGGCTCTTTTTGCCCAACCCCAAAGGCAGTCAGACCTTATGGTTGTCTTCCCTTGTTCCCTAAAAATTGCTGTTATTCTGTTCTTTTTCAAGGTGCACTAATTTCACATTGTTCAAACACATATGTTTTACAATCAATTTGTACAGTTAACACAATTATCACAGTGGTTCTGAGGTGACATACATCCTCAGCTTACAAAGATAACAGGATTAAGAGATTAAAGTAAAGACAGGCATACGAAATTATAAAGTATTATTTGGGAACTGATAAATGTCCACAAAATTTTCACAATTCATGTTCCTCTGCCACGGCTCCAGCTGGTCCCTCCGTTCGGGGTCCCTGACTTTCTGCAACACTAGGGTAACTGGCTAACCATATGTAGAAGATTAGGACTGGACCCCTTACTTGTACAATATACAAAAATCAACTCAAGATGGATTGAACACTTAAATGTAGATCTCAAAACTATAAAAACCTTGGAAGACAACCTAGGAAATACCATTCTGGACATAGGAATTGGCTAAAATTTCAACGAAGACGCCAAAAGCAACTGCACCAGTAACAAAACTTGACAAATAGAATCTAATTAAATTAAAGAGCTCTGCACAGCAAAAGAAGTTATCAACGGAGTAAACAGACAACTTACAGAATGGGATAAAATGTTTGCAAACTATGCATCTGACAATGGTCTAATATCCAGCTTTTAAATTTTTTAAATTCGTTTAAGGAATGTAAATAAATTTATAAGGAAAAAACAAACAGTGCCATTCAAAAGTGGGCAAATGATGTGAACAGACACTTTTCCAAAGAAGATATACATGAAGCCAACAAGCATATGAAAAAAAAAGCTCAAATCATTTGTCATCAGAAAAATGCAAATAAAAACCACAATGAGATGTTGTCTCATACCAGTCAGAATGGCTATTATCAAAAAGTAAAAAAATAGTAGATGCTGGAGAGGTTGCAGAGAAAAGGGAACACTTATATACTGTTGGTGAGAGTGTAAATTAGTTCAATCATTGCAGAAAGCAATATGATGAGTCCTCAAAGACCTAAAACCAGAACTCAGCAATCCCATTACTGGGTATATACCAAGAAATATAAGTAATTCTACCATTAAGACACATGGGCATGCATGTTCATTGCAGCACTATTCACTACAGCAAAGACATGGAATCCATATAAGTGCCCATCAATGGCAGACTGAATAAAGAAAATGTGGTACACATAAGCACATATGCACCATAGAATACTATGCATCCATAAAAAAATAATGAGATCATGTCTTTTGTAGGAACATGGATGGAGCTGAGGCCATTATCCTTAGAAAACTAACACAGGAACAGAAAACCAAATACAGCTAAATGATGGGAGCTAAATGATGAAAACAAGAAGGGAACAACAGACACTAGAGCCTACTTGAGGGTGGAGGGTGGAAAGAGGGAGAGGATCAGAAAAAGTAACAATTGAGTACTAAGTTTACATGATGAAATAATCTGTACAAAAAAACCCAGTGACACAAGTTTACCTATATAACAAACCTGCACATGTACCCCTGAACCTAAAATAAACTTTATAAAAAATTTCAGATGAAACCAGTCACCAGTGAAACACTACTGAGTGACCCAATGATGCAGCTAGAAGAATAGAAGAATCAATACTCATGTTACACTGTGAGCAGAAGTTTTGCCAGGACATTTATTTAATAGTGTACTTGCTAGGTCATAGAAGATGTATATTTTCAAATTTACAAGATAATGCAAAAGTGCATCTTCAAAATGGTTATGCCATATTATATCCTCACCAGCAGCATAAGACGTTGATCAACTTATCCTACAATTTTTCACGTTTTATGCTTCCTCTTAACACGCTGCTGATTTCTCCTTTTTTTCTTGCTCATTTTAGGGGTTGCGTAGCTTATTTGTTATTGATTTGTAGGAGTTACAGATTTTGAAAACTTATTCTTTCTTGATACTGTGTGTGTGTTTATTTTTTCTTCAGGATGCTTTGACACACAGAAGTTTTTACTTTTAATCTACTCAAATTTATAAACTTTTTTTATGCTTAGTACTTATTGCACCTTGTTAAAGACATTTTTCTTTACATTCAGATAAAATACATTGCTTATGTTTTCTTGTAAGAAGTTAGTTTTTATCTTTTACATCCATAATCTGCCAGGAATCTAATCTGTGTGTTCTGAGGATTGTGTGTGTGTGCGTGTGTGTGTGTAGGCAAGTTTATGTAGAGATCAAATTTTATTTATTTTATTGTGAATGATTAATCATTCCTGCAGCATTTGTTAAGTCTTTCTTCCCAGGCAAGTCGTATATTAAGTATAAATATATGCAGGGATCCATCAATGGCTTCTATATTCTATTCACCTTATCTACTTGTCTATCTCGGCACCGATACTGTACTGTCACTGTTGTATCTTAAACATCAATAAGCATGCCTAGCAAATAACAGATATTCAATAATTAATTGTTATATGAATGAATTAATATTGTTTTGTAATAAGTCCTGAAATATGGTAAGATATGTCCTCTCATCTCTTTCTCCTTCAGGAGTGCCTTGTCTAATTCCAGGGTTTTGATCAATCATGTACATTTTAGATTCAGCTTATTAACTTACACAAAATACAATATTTTTTTTTTAGTTTATGGAAATCCCATAATTCATCTTCAAGAATAATCAATATTTTGAAATCTTGTTTCATAATACTACTTTTTTTTAGAATGCTTTAAAACACATTCCAGACATCATTCAATTTTGTTAATACATAATTTGGTATTTATCACTAAGAAAACAGGAATTTACATAATTTTCATGCTGTTACGAAGATCAAAATACAAATTTAAAAAAAAATAGTGACTAGCCTAGTTTCCCCAATTATTTTAGAGATATTTTCTTACCATTGATTAGTTTAATAAGTTCTCAAAAAAGGGCTACTCATTACTTTGGCTATTTGGTTTCTCATAAGTTTCTCTCCTCCAACCTCACCTTTTTTGTTTATAGCAGGTTGTTCCTAAACTTAAAAATAATTTTCAGACTATTTTTAAAATTTTGCTTTTCAGTTAAAGTATTGGGTACCTAGAATGCACAAGTAAAGAATGATAATGAAGTTTCATCCAATAGATATGTTAATGCCAATGAAGGGAATCTAAGAACTGAATTGAGTATTACTAATAGTAGTGATAAATTCCAGGGATCATCTCAAATAAACTTCCAGGGCTATAGTTCTAAAGATTAATTTAATAACTATAATAGTGAAGGTAAATAGAAGTGATTGACATTTTGTCACAGGGCATTATATTTTGATTTCTCATAATTCATACCACGCACTATTCTTCCCCTTTTCATTTCCTCACTTCCCATTCTTCCCCTTCATCTTTTATCTATCCAAGACATTCTGTCTCCAGGCTGCCAGAGCCATAAAAGTATCACCAACAAGCAATAATGGCAATAACAGCAAAAGCAGTTGTAATTACTTCTGCTCATTTACTAGCATATGCCACAACCACAACCAAGTCCCAAAATATATGCTTCTTTTTGTAGGTGCACTTCTATTATTTTAAGACTTTATGATAAACATTTCAAAACATAATTGAGGAATAACCCATCAAACTCTTTGTCTTCAGTGAAGCAGAGGGAACATATTTTTCTTTAAAGGAATGAATTCTTCCGGAGCATGCTGGTGTTTGTGATGGTTTTGTTTATTTCAAAGACTAATTCCCACTTCAAATAGAATTTTCAGGTAAAGAACTAATTTCTCTTCTAACATCCTTGGAAACTGGGAACTAGAAATTGATTGACATAAGCTTGCATAATGAGATTGAACCTAAATACACATGCTTCTGAGAATATATGATGGGTTTGACATTACTTTTAGGAACCAAGCTCTTGACCCAAAAAGCCACTTGCTTGTTAATAACACTCTTATGAAATACACACAAGTTCATTATCCCTTGGGACTTCAAATCACCTTGCAAATACCTAGTCAGTCATTCTGTGTTGAAGTCATTTATTTCTCCTCAGTTCTAATAGCTAGAATCAGATCTAAATGTTCTCTCTAAAGAATTGTTTTTAATTGAAGAAAATAAACATTCTTTTAAAATGTTCTGGTGCATTCTTTTAAATACACCAGATTCTAATTTACTTTGCATGAACAAAGCGCAAATATCAGAAGTACTAAAATCTATTTAGAAAGTTTGCACATAGTAAACTAGTCCACAATCTGACCAGAAATACCTATTTTTTACCTTTATTATTTGATAATGCTGGCGACGTATTAAAACAGTCCAATATCTGATGAGTGGTTCAAAACTAGCAAAGTATACAATTATCTAATCTGAAAAAGCACTTTGTATTGATTGATTTGAGTGGTTTTTCATTCTTTGAAAGTAGAGATCTTGACTAAGACATTCAATCTGCGCAGCAGTCATAAAATTTACTATCCCCTTTGTGACATGTTGTGTGTGGAAGGGCTGGGGAGGAGCTATTGATAATTTCTTAAGACATCGAGCACAAACCAGGACCATCCTGAGCAAAGTATATGGTCAGTCTATACTTAAAGACAGTTTATAAAAGTGATGATAAATACTCCAAAGACGGTTCTATTGTCATAAACTTGAGCAATTTCCCCCCTAACACTCACTTAATTGGTTCTCTCCAATAAATATTCTTTCTTTAAAAGTTTCAACAAAGTTTTAAAGGTCTAACTTTTACTTTTGACTTATTCCTTTTGCCTGGAAGCACTAAGGCTTACAGTCTGTGGTGACTGGCAGTAAGAATCAACATGGTTTTCCTTTTTCTTTTTCTCAAGTGAAAACTATTTCCACTTTAAGTCTTCTGCACACGGCAATTAATGAGAGGAAGTAATACTCCCCGACCAAATCACAAACATTCTATATAATCATATAAATTACTTTTCCAAGCTGCACAAATGATATGTTTCACATGCTGAGAATTGTTAACAAGTACAGTACTCAATACACAATGTTAGAACTTACTTTGTTTAAAACAAATAGACTGAGATAAAATATCTATCCCCTAACCCCACGATGCTTATAATCTTCCTAGAGGTCAAGGCTTGCTTACAAAAACAACAACAACGTCAACAACAAAGCAATAAGAGGCAATGAATGGCAATACAGATAATAAGCACCAGAAAGAAATTCACTGTAGGTTGGTGTAGTTATGGAAATGATGACCTGTAGTTGGTCTGAGAGAGTTGCAGGACTCTAAACAGAGAGCTTTTTCAAAAAAAAAAAAAAAAAGCATGGTTAAACGTTAACAGCATCAGAACCACATTTTAAAGTGTTTGTAAAATGTGGTCTTAAAAGTCCCCAGGCATGGTTTTTGAAATCTTCTGGGTTGAGCTCTCCTTCAATAGGGAACTTGCCTTGCAGCAAAGCAGATGCACTTAAATCCTGCCCTGAGAAGAGACCTCCTCCAAGGGTTGAGGAAGAGTTTAGATTCTCTCAGCTGCATTCCATTTCTCTCTATTCTCTGAAGACTGACAACTGGGGATTTGTAAAGTGGGCGTTTATCCACCTCTGAGAACAGTTCTGGAACAATCTCTTCAATTTGGGCAAGCTACGGAGTAACCATCTGTGGGTGACTATTTTTGCATGTAATTTTGAATAAACTTGAAATAGTGTCCTAGAGGCAAAATTCTCTTCTTTCTCAGTCACAAGTAATCCTGAGACAAATGGGCCCCCAGCTAGAACTGACTCACTCAAAATGTACAAACATCTCCAGTGTCACCTCAACAACCTCTCTCTGAATATGAATTACTTTCCTCTACCTTGTAAAAAATAATTTATATTAGATACTGTCTCATCTTCCTGACATACTAGGGGTTCCTTTGAGGCTAATCCTTTTTTTTTCTTTAAGAGATAGTCTCACTCTGGTGCTCGGGCTAGAGTTTACTGGTGTGATCATACCTCACCGTAACCTCAAATGCCTGGGCTGAACCCATCCTCCTGCCTCAGCATCCCTAGTAGTGGAAATTACAGGCCTGGCTAGTTTTTTATTTTTTGTAGAGACAGAGTCTTGCTATGTTGCCAGCCTGGTCTTGAACTCTTGGGCTCAAGCAATCCTCCCACGTTAGCCTCCCAAAGTGCTGCACCTAGCCTGATGTTAGTTCTTAATGTTGCTTCTTGAGTTTTGAAACAACTCAAGGGAGTTGAGGGATCAAAGTAAAATGGTGAGGTCTGGATTAAGTAAACAGAGCAGACATTATAAACAAAGGGTGTTTCTATACAAAACAGGGTACCTGCCTTCCAATTGTATGCCTATCACCCAAGAATTTTGACTGTTGTAGGAAAAAAGTTTGCAATTAAAGATTGATTCCACAATGCGAGTCATCATAGTGTGAGACCAGCACTTTTTATGATTGTTTGAAATATAAATTTATATAATTTTATTAGAGCAATTTGACAATATATGTTCAGACATTTCAAAACATGTACACCATTGACTGTAACTCCTAACTCCGTAAAAAAATGCTTATTCACATAAATAAGTATATCTTCAAAAATATTTGTAAAATTAAAACAGTTATCTAGAAACAGTACAATTCGGAATGATTGCCCAAAATGTCAAATCCATTATTTATAGCTTGTTATTTAAGGGATCTACAAATGGAGCACTTCCTCCCCACTTTTATTCTCACTATTCTGTGGCATATCTAAAAAGTTTCTGTGTCATGTGGGCATACACATGAATACACATTCAAAATCATACACCTTCTAAAAGAAAACAATGACCTTCTAACAAAACTATCTCAAGCACTTCCCTTTTGAATAGAGAAGTGGTTTTCAAGAAGTTATGCTGCAACTAAATCCTTGGGCCATAACTCTCAGCCTTGTTTAATAGTCTTTGATCTTTTCTTCTCTCCTATTATAAGGCAAATATTCAGTGTTTAATGTGAATCACTGAGAGGATGGGATGGTGGTATTGTATTTATTGTGAGCAAACACAGTCTTTATTATTTCTATGCTCATAAAATTATGTCCTATTTTTTCATCTCCAACTACTCTTACTTTTATATTATTAGATATTGAGGAAAGGACATGTACCTATTAATGCAACTGTACCTGACTGCTGAAATGCCAACCATGGGAATGTTTATTCATATCAAATGTTACATTGTATTTATAATATTATAATCTCGCCTTATAGAAAATACTATATTCAATAATATTTATTAAATATTATTTTATATTAATATTAGCAAAACATTTTAAGTAATATTTTAATATGATTTTATTATATAACAAGTACCATTTTATTTCTATTAATTTTAATAAAATGATACTTTGCTTTATCTTTAGAGGAAGGGATCAATGTCACTCTGCATAGCGGTGTCTACAATATTATTCAGCTAAAGTTCTGGTATTTGTTCTTGATTTATTCAATGTGCTTGAGTTAGAAAACAAATAACACACTCAAAATAAGATTTTTTTAAAGTTTGTTGAAAAAAATATTAAACAAAGATATAGACTAAGTATAGAGGAACCTCAAAAGAATATGGGCCAGCATCAGTGAAGCTGTTACCAAACCTAAATTCAAAGTCAGGAGTAGAGAGAAGTTGCCAGAACCAGGAGGGAGAAGGGGATGCAGAGAATTAGCTGCTTTGACAAGAGCAGTGGCCAGTGCCTGCAGGCAACCTCATAGGAAGGCACTCTAGGGCTTTAATATCCTACCTTCACCCTCATTCTTCTGTCTGGTGGTCAACTAGGATGCCCCAGGAGTTTACTTGTTCACAATCTCAATGCCAGCAAATTATGTGATGGGGTGCCAGCAAAGCTATGCCAACTTAGGCTTCATTATTAGAAAAACAGCAATCAGAACAAGGGAGGGTGCTAGTGCATAGTCTCTGCATTGTTCATTAGCATATTTTTGCTCATTTCTTGGAAATTAATTTTAAGAAAAGCAGAAAAAAATGCATCATTTAGAAAAAAAGAACAACGTATAGTAAAGAGTCTGAAATAGGCTTAACACTGAAGATGGACAAAGAGTTGTTACAGAGGGAAAATAAAAGAAAAAACATGATATAGACAAAGTATATTCACAAGTCATTAATTGCTAACGAAGCAACTGAATACCACTCAGATTATCTTAAACAAAAAGGGGAGATCATTTCTTATTTAGCCATGAAGGCCAAGAATGGTTTTGCTTTGTTCTTGTGCCAGCCCTTGGAATCATGACTATACAAGGGACAGAGTGTTAACTTCTGGTCACTTGAATCACAGGCCACCAAGAGAGTCTCACCAAGGCTACAAGGAGTGAAGGAAGGGAAAACAGCTCAAGAAAGGAATGTGGGCAGAGAAGAACAACATATTCACTATAGATCATGAACATGGCCCTTAAAAGATTTTCACAACAAAGGAGAATTAGAATTTGTTTGTGAAGGTCCATAAGACTTAAACTGGGCAATTATAGAGATTTAGACATTGACTAAATTATTTAAATCTATAAATAAAATTGGAGGTTCTACACCTATCACTAGAAATGTTTTAGCAAAGATTAAAATAATTGTCTAAATATTTTGTAGAAACTTCTTCATCTATTGCAATGGTTGGCAGGCTAGAAATCTATTTCTAAAAGTGTAGGTGTGATCTATTAGAAAACAGGGCTTGGAAACAGAGTATTTTTATTTTATTTTATTGAGCATTAAAAATTCCTTTTGGCCGGGCACAGTGACTCATACCTGTAATCCTAGCACTTTGGGAGGCCAAGGCGGGCAGATCACAAGGTCAGGAGATCGAGACCATCCTGGCTAACATGGTGAAATCCCGTTTCTACTAAAAATACAAAAAATTAGCCAGGTGTGGTGGTGGGCACCTGTAGTCCCAGCTACTCGGGAGGCTGAGGCAGGAGAATGGCATGAACCTGGGAGGCAGAGCTTGCAGTGAGCCAAGATCATGCCAGTGTACTCCAGCCAGCTTGGGTGACAGAGCGAGACTCCATCTCAAAAAAAAAAAAAAAAAAATTTCCTTTTTTTCTCTCTACCACTATCCCCTAGTGTCTCTTCTTTCAGATATAATGATATCGCAATGAGCCAGTGTGTGATTCAATAGTAAGTACAAAATATACATGAACTCAATGTCTGAGTAGGCTATAGGCATACAAAACAAAGAAAGAAATATTTTCTCTTTCATGAAGCTCCACGTTCTCTATAGGGCTATTTAAATATTTAAAACATTGGCTCTTGACAACTACCTTTAAAATGATACATCATAATCCCTACCCTATAGATGAGGAAAGAGACTCACGGATCCAGGTCACACATTTGACTAAGTAAACTTAGAATTTTAACCAAATTCTTCTTTATTATAGAAGCTGAAGCCCTCCCTATGACATCAGGAAACATCTCTGTAAAACTCTTTAGCAAGGTATTTGGTGTAACATTCAATGCATTTTTTGCTTTATCTTTAGAGGAAGGAAACAATGTCACTTTCCAGAAAGATGTCTATTATTTAGCTAAAGGGCTGGTATTTGTTCGTAACTTATTCAATGTACTTGAGTTAGAAAACAACCAACACACTCAAAATTAAGATTATGTCTTAAAAGTTTATTGAAAGAATATTAAACAAAGTTATAGACTAAGTATAGAGGAACTCATCACTCTGATTTTGGCTAAAAGAAATCTAAAGGATTAAAGCAGTTATTAGCACTGTATAACATTAATGCAGTTCTTTGGTAAAACATTAAAAAGGATTACTTCTCATCTCAACACTACTTTTGAATAAGCATTGTAGCTGTCCAAAAGATACTGTGTTCTGTTCCATTTAAAAACAAAACAAAATAAAAACAGGCAAAGATATCAGTTTGGTACTCAGAAAAGAATTTAAACTGGATTTTAAAAGACCAGGACAGTTTTCATGGACAATCAAGTGTTTGTTCATAAGGCACTTATATCTGAAAATAAAGTTAAGGATGCAATTGAAAGACGAAAGATGAGGGCTAGGTGTTTTCTAAGATGAAGTTTATTAAAGATTAAGGAAAGAGTTAATCCCTGATAAGTGTGCACAATTATACAATAGTATTTCCTGTACAACGATTCTTTTATTGATTGTTTCTTATCTTTAACTATTAGCTAATCTCCAGCAGTATAAATGCGTTGCGTACTCTTGGGATTTTTAAAGAGTTATAAAAATGACTTAGATGGTTTATTACATGCATTTGTAAATTAATTCAAATGTAAATGTCTGAACAAATAGAATTATATTGTTTTCTACCAAAATATCCTGTGGTAAGATACTTAACTGCTCATGTACTTTGTCATGTGGTGAAGATAAAACATTTTCCTACTTCATAGGGATCTTGGAGGAATAACTTAAGTTACACAGATGAAAATTCAGTGGCCTTCTCAAAAGAAATTTTTGTAAATATTTCTAATTCTTGTTATTATAAAACCATTACTGACTGAATTTCTTTGGGAATAGGATGTTCTAGTTAATCTAATTTTATGTTAAACTAAACATTAGTGGATAATATCATTTTATTGCTGTACACATTGCTTAAATGGTTTATAAAATTTCTCAAGACATTTTTTCTTGCCTAAACATAGTTCAGTGAGCATAAACAACCCTCTATATGAATATTTGCAACTTGATGATGTTATGTTTTGAGTATCTATGAGGTGTGGAAAATTGAACTAAGCCTCTATTGACACGAGTTGAAATGATTTATTGATTGGCTATCCATGAAAAAATTGTAAATGTCCCCTCTCTTTGTACATTAGTTTAAGATTATAGTTGTTTGGATTCTAGTTTGTTATATAGTACCTTAAAAGTAGTTGTAATAGAAGTGTGGGGGTTCAGTCAGGATGGCAGAAGAAATGATAGGAATAGAAAAAAGGAAACCTTCTTGGAAAGCCGGGGAGTTTTGCATAGCTTCAGGTAGCTTGGCTGAAGGCAGCCAGATTCTGCTTTCAGGAGCCAGAGAGCTTACGGTGCGGGTACAAAAGAATGTAGAATAGTTTATCTAAATAGTTTGTTTACTCATGTGGTCCTAAGACTAACCTTTAATCATTGGCAGGCAAGATGTCCCTCTCCAGAGTGGGTGTGACCAGGTTAATTACCCACAGGTGTGTTGACTCAAAGCCTTTGTCATTTAATGTGTGCTGAATAAATGCCAGCCAAGCCAGCTAGTCAAGGCTGTGGCTGACAACTCTTTACAGCACCTTCCTTGGTGTCTGTGAGAGGCGCAGATCCTTAGCTAGACTGACAAGCAGAATATCTGTGTCAGTGTATGTTGTTCATCCATCGTTGGGTCAGGGTCTGCAGGAAAGACCCCCGCACAGAAACTCATTGTAAAATTTCAGAGAGTACTATAAAACTTGAAGAAATTCAATGGTACATGAAGAAAACCGTTTTGGTTTTTTTTTTTGTTATTGTTTTTGTTTTTGTTTTTTTGAGATGGAGTCTTGCGCTGTTGTCCAGGCTGGAGTACACTGGCGCGACCTCGGCTCACTGCAAGCTCCGCCTCCCAGGTTCACGCCATTCTCCTGCCTCAGCCTCCCGAGTAGCTGGGGCTACAGGCGCCTGCCACCACACCTGGCTAATTTTTCGCATTTTTAGAAGAGATGGGATTTCACCGTGTTAGCCAGGATGATCTTGATCTCCTGACCTCGTGATCTGCCTGCTTTGGCCTCCCAAAGTGCTGGGATTACAGGCGTGAGCCACGGGGCCTGGCAGAAAAACGTTTCTAATAAAATCTCACAATACAAAAAAAAAAAAAGAATGTGTGTGGGGGGGAGGGATTTACCTTTATGGTTTGTTATAATAAAAGCTGTCTATTCCCCTGAAGCTTTTATCTTGATAGACAAATGTATGAGAGCGTGGGTCTATTTTCTGACTTTAATTGTTGATGTTAACTATTTACTACTTATCTGATTATATTGGATGTGGATATTCGAAATTTGATTGTTCCCAATATCTGACTTTTCCAAAATTATTTAACTTCTTCAAGTTAAGGCATTATCAGCAGAAAGCTGGTAAAAGCCAATTAATTTTCCTAGTGCACTGTGGCTACATGCTATTAAATTATCTTGATATCAAATAGGTGGAGCCATACCAAAAGAAAGAGATTTCTGTTTCTGGCTAAGATGTAGAAAGCTGGAAAGAACATTGTTCCCATTCTAACAATGAGATAAAGGCAAAAAAAAAAAAACCCATAAAATTATAACTTTTTTGAGCACATTAGATACCTGAGGTTGCAGTCTAACCAAATTACTTAAATTCCAAAGAGGAACATACTCCTATAATAAGAGATAAAACAGAAGAATAGTCTTATCTGAGTCAAAGAATTAGGGAAATAAGGGGCTACTCAACAGCTTCCATGAAAGAAAATTTAAAAATCAGCTGAAATTTTATAAAATTATTAAATGCCAAGGGTGATCTAGCTTTCAGGTATGGCTGAAGTAATTGAGGGCCCAGATACTGTCTTCCAAGCTCTTTTAAAAGTGCCTCCTGCAGTAATTTATGAGATAGTCTGGCACAGAACAGACCAAAAAGAGCTTTTCTTGCTGATGCAAGACTGTAGAAAATCACCTGTAGCTACTGGGGCCTGGGAGATACAAATTCTTACAATTATATTTAGAGTATTTTCTCCTATGAATCAAAAACCTACAGCACCTGGGGGAGGGACAACAACCCACACTTTAAGGACATTGCCAAAGACCCATTTTCACTGTGGAAAAAGCAGAAGAAAAATTCCTGTAAAAACTATCCTGGGCCCAGAATCTATTATCTATCACCAATTCGAGGTCTGCTATCATGGAGTAGGATCAGAGAATACCTTGTAATAACCAACCACAGATCAAGGACACAGCTGGCTGACATGAGGTGAAGGAGTAAGAATGCTGAGAAAGTTCCTTTCTCCCCAGGAGGCCTGGCACACAAAGTCTGTCTAAGCTGAGGCAGAACGTGGACAAGAGTGAATCCTTGCCAGCCACCACCACTAGCCCAGAATCCAGCAAAAGGTAAGAGCAGTCTACCAGTATGGGAGGACAGTAGCATGGGGTGAGACCCCTGCTGTAGTGCAGTTTGTAGAGATATGAAAGTTGAAGGTAGATCACAAACACTAAGAAAAAAACAAAGAACAGAAAACCAAAAATCTCTGGCACTTCAGCCACCCCTTTGAGCACAAGGCAACAGTCCTGTAAAAAATATGAAGTCTGCAGTAAATAAAAGAAGTAGCAGCAGCAAAACCCAAACTTGGTTAAACTGAAAATGTTCAAATAACAAAAGAAGGCAGGGAAGGGGAAACAGAAAAATAAAAGCAAAGGGAAGAAAAAGTAAACATATTTGATAGAGTGGTAGGCATAATTCCAAATACCAATATTTACATTGAATGTAAATGGCTACACAAACCAAGTAAAATACAGAGATTGTCAGAATGGACCAAATAAATAAAAAAATCAAATGTATCCTTTCTATAAAATGTTACTTTATGTATTGATATAAATAAGTTAAAAGGATAGAGAAAGGGATACCATGGAACACTAATGAAGAGAAAGCTGAAGTGACTAAATGGATATCAAAGCATATTTCAGAGCAGAGAAATTTAAAAGGAACAATGAGATATATTACATAAAAATCAAAGGGTCAATTTGCCAAGAAGAGATAAAAATCCTAATTGTATATGTATCCAATAGTAGAGCTTCGAAATACTATTTTGAAGCCAATACTAAAGCCAGTTGTATATTCTTTGGAGAAATGTATATTTATTCTTTTGCCCATTTTTAAATAGACTTGTTTTTGTTGTTGTTGAGTTTTAGGAGGTCTGTGTGTATTTTGGTTATTGATCTCTTACCAGATATTTCATTTGCAAATATTTTCTCCTATTCTGTGGATTGCCTTTTACTTGCTTGTGATTTTGATAAATAATTTTTAAAAAATTTTTACGGTGGCTGGGTGCAGTGGCTCATGCTTGTAATCCCAGCACTTTAAGAGGCCAAGGCGGGTGTATTACTTGAGGTCAGGTGTTCGAGACCAGCCTGGCTAATATGGTGAGACCCCCTGTCTCTACGAAAAATATGAAAATTAGCCAGGCATGGTGTCACATGCCTGTAATCCCAGCTACTTGGGAGGCTGAGGGATGAGAATCACTGGAATCCAGGAGGCGGAGGTTGCAGTGAGCCGAGATTGCACCACTGCACTCCAGCGTGGGCGACAGGGCAAGACTCTGTCTCAAAAAAAAAAAAAAAAAAAAAAAAAGACTAGGAGCAGTGTTTCACACCTGTAATCCCAGCACTTTGGGAGGCTGAGGCAGGCAGATCACGAGGTCAAGAGATCGAGACTTATCCTGGCCAACATGGTGAAACCCTATCTCTACTAAAAATACAAAAATTAGCCAGGCATGGTGGTGTGCGCCTGTATTCACAGCTACTCAGGAGGTCAGGAGGCTGAGGCAGGAGAATTTCTTGAACCTGGGAGGGGGAGGTTGCAGTGAGCCGAGATCATGCCACTGTACTCCAGCCTGGTCGACAAGACTCTGTCACAAAAAAACAAAAAAGAAAAAAAAATTATGATGCCCAATTTTTCTTTGTATTTTTTGTTGTGTTGCCTGTGCCTTTGGTTATGTCCCAGAAGTTACTGCCAAATCTAATGTTGGGAGGCTTTTGTCCTGTGTTCCCTTCTAAGAGTTTTATAATTTTAAGTCTTATATTTAGGTCTTTAACCCATTTTGGGTTAATTTTTGTATATGGAGTTAGGTAAAGGTCCAATTTCTTTATTTTGCATGTGGATATACAGTTTTCAGTATCATTTATTGAAAAGATTGTTCTTTTCTCATTTAATAATCATGGCACCCTTGTCAAAAAACATTTGACCATACACGTGAGGATTTGCTTATGAGCTCTCTGTTCTATTCTGTGTTCATTAATCATCAGAGAACTTCAAATCAAAACAAGAAGATAGCACTGAATACCCATTAGGATGACTACTATTAAAAAACAAAAAACAGAAAATAACAAATGTTAGCAAGTATGTGGAGAAATTAGAACCCTTGTGTAGTATTGATAGGAATATAAAATTGTACAACTGGAAGAAAGTATGGTGGTGCCTCAAAAAATTAAAAGTACAGTTACCATATAATACAGCATTTATGTGTCTGGGCATATATCCAGAATAACTAAAATCAGGGTCTTGAAGAGATATTTACCAAATTAATTTCAGCATTACTCATGATAGCAAAATGTGGAAGCAACCTGTTTCCATCAGCAGATAAATGGATAAGCAAAGTGTGGTATATACATACAATAGAATATTATTTAGCCTTAAAAGGAAAGAAAATTATGATAAATGCTATAACATGCATGAACCTTAAGGACATTATGCTAAGTGAAATAAGCCAGTCGTAAAAAGGCAAATACCATGTGATTCTACTTATATGAGGTAATTAGAGTAGTCAAAAGTCATAGAGATAAGAAATAGAATGGTTGGTGCCAGGAACTGGAGAGAAGGAGGAATGGGGAGTTCAGTTTTACAAGACAAAAAGTGTTATGGTGGTGATGGATGCATGACATTCTGGATGTATTTAATACTATTGAATGTTACACTTAAAATAGTTAAAATGATAAATTTTATATTACGTGTATTTTACTACAATAACAAAAACAAACAAACAAAATACATAAAGCCAAAACTGAATAAACTGAAAGGAAAATTAAAACAAATTCAGTCATAAAAACGAATGAATGAATGGCATTTGCAGCAAGTTGGATGGAGCTGGAGATTATTATTCTAAGAGAAGTAACTCAGGAATGGAAAAGCCAAACATCGTATATTCTCACTCATAAGTGGGAGCTAAGCTGTGAGGATGCAAAGGCATAAGAATGATACGAGGGACTCTGGGGACTGTGGGAAAGGGTGGGAGGGGAGTGAGGGATAAAAGACTACAAATTGTGTTCAGTGTATACTGCTTGGATGATGGGTGCACCAAAATCTCACAAATCACCACGAAAGACCTTAGTCATGTAACCAAAATACCACCTGTTCCCCAAAGCCTATGGAAATAAAAAATTTAAAAATAAATAAATAAAACAAACACATAGATCCACTATTACAGTTGAAGACTTTGACATTTCTTTCTCAGTAATCAACAGAACACATGGAAAGAAAATCAGGCAGGGATGTGTTTTTAGAGAATGATTTAAAAACACTGAAGCTAATCACCATACTAGGTAAGAAATATCAGAAATGAGGCAGTGGTTAGCTTATGTTTCCACACTATCTTCCTGTAGAATTAGCAAAATATCTATTAGTAATTCCTCTGCTGAATTAGGCAATAAAATTAATGATATATACATGCATAATCTGTCTTAAGAATAATTTTGGTTACTGTAGTTTTCTCTGTTTGATTGGAGTTTAAATGAGTCCCAGGGTCATAGGTAAAAATTACTCAGTTCCTGCTCGTAATCTGTCCTTTTTCCTTCTCACCATGTGGCAAATTCCTGTCCTACAAGATCTAGAAAGTAGCTGAGGTGGGAGAATTACTTGAACCCGGGCAGCAGAGGTTGCAGTGAGCCAAGACTGCACCACTGCCCTCCAGCCTGGGCAACAGAGCAAGACTGTCTCAAAAACAAACAAACAAATAAATAACAATCTAGAAAGTGTATGTGTCGGCCTGGTGTGGTGGCTCACGCCTAAAACTCCAGCACTTTGGGAGGCTGAGACGGGCAGATCACCTGAGGTCAGAAGTTCAAGACCAGCCTGGCCAACATGGTGAAAACCTGTCTCCAAAAAAATACAAAAATTAGCTAGGCATGATGGCGGGTACTTGTATTCCCAGCTACTCGGGAGTCTGAGGCAGGAGACTTGCTTGAACCCAAGAGGTGGAGGTTGCAGTGAGCCGAAAGATCAACCAGCTGCAGTCCAGCCTGGGCAACAGAGCGAGACTCTGTCAAAAATAATAATAATAATAATAATAAATCTAGAAAGTGCGTGTGTCTCACTTCTTGAGAGGCTTCCTCCATACTTTCCCACCTCACCCTGCCATCAGGGGGGCTCCAGGAGAGACGTAAGTCTCAGAAAACCGCATTCCTCTTCTTTTCTGGGAACTGTTGCAAGAATGGCATGAGGGACTCTAACAAGGTCCAATAGATTCGATCAGTTGAATGGTGTGTTTGAAGCACTCTTGTAACAGAAGCAGCAAGAGCTCAATTGTGCTGTTAACTCCGTAGGGCATCTATGGATGACCTTTTACACTAATACCTTCATTGTGGTTCTCAAGAAAACAAAATAGATATTTTATTAACTGTGGCCCTGAGACATATTCTTATAAACTTGATTTTACAAAAGATAAATACAATTGTCCCTATTTTTCTCTACTCTCTCAGGAATCTTATTATCCTTGACCATTTGCTTAGTTGAACTAATTCCTCCGCTTAAAATTGAAAGGAGAGCATCCCAAATTTTGTTGTTGTTGTTCACATAGGGTCACACAAAAATATGTGGGGGCAGTTTGTAATAATCACACCACTTTTGGTAGTATGTCAGCTGGCTGAGTTTTGGTTTTTGGTGGCAATTTTATAGCAACTTTATAGAAAAGATTCTAATTCACAGCCAGTACTGCTGAAAAATAAGAAAATGCTGGCACTAACAAAATCACAAGAGCTTAGAAACTAAACAGTTATTAAAAGGTGCTTCATTAGAGAATAAGTACATTACTGTCCAGAGCAAATATAAAGAGGAGAAGCACAACTGCCCCTCACTCCACCACCATAACTATAAGCTAGCAGAAAACATACCTCTTCATCATTTATGGATTATTAACTATATTTTTAAAATCATTTTCTCTATCCAAAGTTGTAAATTTGGCTCATTTACATAATATCTTCTTGTAGAATTTCATGGTGTGTACAGTGTTCGGATGACTTAAACATGCTGATACCAGGGGTAGAGAGACACAGTGATTGAGATGACCAAAATCTCTATTCTAAACTTTAAAAAAAGTGTTGCCAAAAAAGGGAGAAATTCCGCCATCTGTCAGTTACATTTAGAATTTAAATTATATAACTTTTCTAAATTTTAGAAATTATTTACATATTTTTATAATATAGATAAGAAAAATTTAAGCTCCAGAGTTGTTTACACAGGAAGTTAGGAACAGAGCGGTAAGTGTAACCCAAGTGAGCCAGTTCCTTGACGATCATCTCCGTAATGACTCCAAGCTGCAGGTAATTGTCCAGATAGTCCCTAGAGCAAGAGCCACTTGTTCAACATTGTAGAGAAAGTGATCACAGCTGAGGAGAAACATCATGCGGCATCCGTCCCTGTTGCATTTTGCAGTGTATAATAAGTGGATGTGTTAAATTTCCACTCTATTTCTTCTCTACCACTGGCTCATTTTGGAACCTGAATTTTAATGCTGTTCAGCCAGGGTTCTGTTCAGGAAAATAGGATCATTGTACATGAAAAAAGGCTTGTTTTCTCACTTATGTATAATTCATATGGAAGTGAAGAAGCAACACTAACCAAAATGAGAAATGATATTAAAAATTATGAAATCTTGCATTTTAAATAAATTGTCTCAGTAATGTGCTGTTTAATAAAAACAAGAGCTGCTATGTCTAATTTATAGCATTCCTACCGAAGAGAAATGACAAGGAGAAATAAAAGTGCTGGTTTCATAAAAGATGGTTTAAAGTTGTATACACTTTGATTCCAACCAAAGAACAAAAGGTATCAGTCTTTGCCACACAGGTTTTATATAGTTTTTGATGAAAGCATATGCTTAACTTAGCAAGATGATTGAAGGATTATAATCAAGATTCTCCTGTGGAAAATGCCAGTGCCTTACAGTACCAATTGGGAACAGAGGCAGGGTTGGAAGAATTACCGGACGGTAGAAGAGAAGTAACAAAAAATAAAGAGGAAAGGGTGTGCTGTAACTTAAACTAGAGTGAAGCAAAACCTTACTCTTTCTCCCTGAGAAAATAGGGCCAAACATTATTTCATATTACCTTGCTTTCCACCCTGGGATCCAACTCCCTCTGCCACGGCAGGACTGCGTGTCCTTTGCCTTGAGTTGACAGAGAACTGTTCTTTTGCTTCTAATTAAAACAGTCAGGGGCATTACTGATTAAAGGTGGGGAAGCAGAGAACTGTTTTCATTTTATTCCAAATTAGTTTGAGCTTACCCAAGATCAAAGAAAATCCAGACCTGAGAAAACAAACAGACCACAAACAAGTAATTTGTTGACCTGATGCTATTTCCTGGAAGTAAAGTTATTGTGGCCCGTTGAAAGGCTAGCTCAGCAATCATGAATCCATCAAAAGAGCTTCTAGCCAGGGAACATTTCAGGGTTCCCTGTTTCTGAAAGCACACTTTGAAATCAAGATTTTAATAACACAAAGTCCAGTCTGAATATTATCAAAGGCTCAAACACAAGTGGATTTCAGTTGAAACATATATGCAAGCATGCACACACACACACACACACACACACACACACACACACACACACACACACACACACACACACACACACACACACACACACACACACACACACACATTGCCCTGTGTGCAACATTTTGCTTGTCTGGGGCTTTTGGTTGTATGTTTGTCATTAGGATAGCCTTCTGCTGCTAACAGCTCAGCCACTCCATAGGATGTGCTAGTAAAATGACCTCCTTCAGAGTTGACAATTACATCTATTTTCTTACTGTATTAGAAATATCAGCTTTTTTTTTCTAGAACCCATTGTTTTCATGACATTTCCTTTTTAATTTTGTTTTCGGGGCAGTAATAAAAATCTACTCATTTGGAGTCCTAAAACTTTCGACTAATTTTCTTTTCATCCCAGATACTTGGATGCAAAGTAGATTTAAGATAGAGGATTGAAGAGAACATAAAAGTGAATATTTTGGGCCTTATTGTGAAAACTTGGATAAAACAAAAATTGTCAAAAGCAAACATGTACACTGTAATATAAATACGTTTGTCCCCCACGCTAAATAAAGCACAAATCTCACATCATACAGTTCTGTTTCTCATGATGTACACAGCACTTTCTAAACTGAATGCTTAGTGGATAAGATATGAGAATTTTTAAAGTGCAACTGATATTGATATTTAAATGTTAAATTTAAGGGTAAAGATGAAGTCAAAACATTCTCACCAGTTATTTAACAGGTATAAGTGAGCTGAACCATAATGAGGAAAGAAAAATCTGTACATTCTACTCTAATGAGGAAGGAAAAACTCATACATTCACAAAGACTCAAATGAGTTTGGGTATCAGAGCTCTGGGGTCAGACTTTCCGAAAATAATGAGACCAATAGATATGCACAGAGATACTTAATTTTAAGTATTACATGAGATATTTAAATTGCTTGCTGGTCCTTTGAGTCTCTCTGTTTGGTGGTGCTTTGAAAAGTGTCTTTATCAGAGAATGTTTGAATGGATATTTGAAGAGCTCAATAAATATTTTATGCTATCTATTTTGTGACTTCTGTACTTAGGATAGATGAAAAGAGAAAATGAAGAATGAGAGAAAGCCAAAGACACTTTGTCCAAAATTTAACAGAGCTATTTTAAAGAAAATTGTCTTAGCTTAAATGTGACTTTAAAAAAATCTTTCATATGTTATTGAAGAAACGAAATATATAGTAACATTACATTTATACCTCTTTTTACTTAATGCATATTTTATTTGCATTTCTTTTCTGTTTTTTAAGGAAATCATAAAAAGTACTCAAATTTATGCAATTTTCTACTGACTTGCCTCCTCTGTTCCAAATCTCTGTGCTAAATAATGGATACATAATTGTGTAGTGTGGGGCTTAATCACTTGTGACTTTAATACTAGAACCCTTGAACCAATAGACCCAAATAAAGTCAAACACTAGAGACCTGTAAAAATATATATTTTTAAAACATTCACACATCTTCTTACAATGCAGTATATGATTTCTCATTGATAACTACATTAGGATGCTTAGCAAGTTTTAAATGAATTCAGAGAAAGAAACATTGTTACGGTGTTTATTAGCTTGCTTGCTTTCTTTTTTCTTTCTTTCTTTCTTTCTCTCTCTCTCTTTCTTTCTTCCTCTTTCTTTTTTTTGAGATGGAGTTTTGCTCTTGTCGCTCAGGCTGTGGTACAATGGCGTGACCTCGGCTCACTGCAACCTCCACCTCCCAGGTTCACGCCAATCTCCAGCCTCAGCCTCCTGAGTAGCTGGGATTACAGGCACCCGCCACCATGCCCAGCTAATTTTTGTATTTTTAGCAGAGACAGCATTTCACCATGTTGGCCAGGCTGGTCTCAAACTCCTGACCTCAGGCGATCTGCCTGTTTCAGCCTCCCAAAGTGCTGGGATTACAGGCATGAGCTACCGTGCCCGGACTGTTTATTAGGTTTCTATTGTGCAATAACAAATTATAGTCAAGTTAATGACTTGAACAACACAAATGTATTATCCAAAATCCAGCAAAGGTTTCAAGCAGGCTGTGTTCTTCTCAGGAGGCTCTAGAAAAAGCTTGTTTCCTCATTTAGGCTGTTGGCCGAGTACATATCCTTATTGGTGTAGGGTGGAGGCTCCCATCTTTTGTCTGTCTCTCAAGTGAGGGCCATTTCCAGCTCCTGGAACCACCTATATTCCTCACCTTTCACCCTATTCTTCCATCTGCAAAGCTAGCAACATCAAAGCTTGTCCCTCTCACTCTTTGAAACTCTTTTCTTTTTCCTGTCTCGTCTTGCTCTCTGGCCCAGCTAGGAAAGATTTCCTGCTCTAAAGAGATTATATCATTAGATTGTGTCTATCTAGATAATCCAGAATAATTGTTCCATCTCAAGAATTTAATAGCATCCACAAAGTCCTGCTTTCCATGTAAGGTAACAGATGAATAGATTCTGGTGACTAAGTCATAGGCATTTTTGGGAGGCCATTCTCTCTAACACAAGCTGTTAAATGATGCAAAGTTTCTAAGGGAAGAGGTAGACTAGTTTTTTGTTGTTGTTGTTGTTGTTTTTTGTTTTGTTTTGTTTTTTTGAGACGGAGTCTCACTCTTTCGCCCAGGCTGGAGTGCACTGCGCGATCTCGGCTCACTGCAAACTCCGCCTCCTGGGTTCATGCCATTCTCCTGCCTCAGCCTCCCGAATAGCTGGGACTACAGGCACCCGCCACCATGCCCGGCTAATTTTTTGTATTTTTAGTAGAGATGGGATTTCACCGTGTTAGCCAGGATGGTCTCGATCTCCCGACCTCGTGATCCGCCCGCCTTGGCTTCCCAAAGTGTTGGGATTACAGGCGTGAGCCACTGCACCCAGCCTAGGTAGACTAGTTTTAAGAGAACATAGACCTAAAAAAATGCGGAAAAATACTGTGGCTTGAAGCGGTCATTATAATGAAGCATTATTGATGCATCAGTGTCTCACAAGGGCAAACATTATTTTTTATAGGCAATGAGCAACTATGTAAAAATTATTTATGTAGAATGGTGGGTATTAGACAATATTTAGAGAAGAAGTAATTTGTGCAATCTTCAGCTTAAAACAAGAAGGTTTCTTTCATTTAATTTATTTTTAAATTTTGGCTGCATCTAATAATTATCTACTCTAGACTGTATCTACGTAGAAAAACAATGTCTGACAATAAATAGATGCCATGAGAGCTATAAGTGTAATTACAAGTAAAATAGCAGAGCCTCAGTCCTCATGGAATTGTTTATTTATTCAATTCGGATTTGCACATATTCATAATGAACTAAGTAATTGGATAATTAAATTCACAAGATTTTTTAAACTTTGTTTTAATTTACTTCTCCATAGCACCAAGTAGATATGAAAGAAATACTGTTGCCAAGTAAATAGGTGAATTGCTTCCCAAGTACAAAGCACATGCTTGAAAATGTAGGGCCACCGAAATGTTTTATAAGAAAAAAATTCTCTTTCAAATTCCATCAATTTGTTGGTAAGTTGTATCCTAAGAATATAAAGCACAACGTGCACTTTGCTGACTGCTAAAGATAGAATTATAAACAAGGTAAAAGCAAGTATGTATTTTGTGTGAATTTTTCCATTCTTTATTCAAAAAAGATTAAGAAAGCTTATGACTTGAGCATTTTAGAGTATGGTGAGGAACACATATAAATATAATGTGAGTTCTACTAAAATTTACAGCTTGGGAATTTATAGATAACATTAAATAATGGGAAAATTATAATAGAACATACATAAAACAGATAGATATAATGACATATCTTTGGATATCCATCAGAGAAAGCAACTAATCTATCTGAAAGACTCATGCAAACCTTCCCCAAAGTTTTGCATTGTAGCCATTTAATCACCTCAGAGAGATAAGAGAAGATAATGCATCCGTAAAACAAGAAGAGGATGATACAAACACCAGAGAATAGAAAAGGTCTCAGAAATGGCATCTATAATAGAAAGGAAACAATCAATAAAAAGATTAGAAGATAAAAAACATACAGTATAAACTGGATTTAAAAATCAAAGGTAAAGAATTATAATGTTAGAATCAATCAATCCAGTAGATTCAATATCCAAGTAATTTGATAGAGAAAAATGAAGAGAGGAAATCATTCAGTCAATTGAAGAAAATTCCTGAGAATTGGACAGGTAGAAATGAAACAATTAATAAAAAGATTGGGAGGTAAACTTGAGAAAACCTCATACAACATACAGTACAAACTGGAAGGATTTAAAAATCAAAGGTAAAGAATTATAATGTTGGAATGAATCAATGTAGTAGATTCAATATCCAAATAATTTGATAGAGAAAAATGAAGACAGAAAATCATCCAGTCAATCGAAGAAACTTTCTGAGAATTGGGCACATAAAACTGTTCAGATTAAAAGGGTCCATTTTAACCAGTACAATGGTTAAAAATAAATGCAGACTAAGACAAAGGTTTTTAAGGCCTCAGAACACTGGAGAAAATACAAGAGCCCATAGCTTCCAGAGAAAAAGAACAAACACATACAAGGTTAATGATGACTGCCATTGGCATTTTTACCTAAATGCTAAAACTAGAATACAATGAAGCAAATACTTCTATCATAGGGGAAATTTACTTTCAATCTATAGTTCCAAACCGTGCCAAGCTCTCACCAAAAGTAAGAGTCCAGTGAAGATATTAAAAAACAATAGATCAATAACTTCAAAATTCTAAGGGAATATGATTTCCAACCTAGAATCCTATACCTAAAGAATTATTCAAGTTTAAATATAGAATAAAAGCATTTTGATACATTGAATGTTTTAAAACCCAAAAACAAAATTAAAAACCATCTATACACTCTTTCTTTTAAAGTTTTTGGGCGTTGTGTTTGGCCAACGAAGGGAATGAAACAAGAAAGAGGAAGACATATGCTAAATGAACAAGATAGTCAAATAAAAGGGAGAAGTAAAAGACAAAAAAAGTCAGGATTCATTCATCAGTTCAAAAATTATTTATTAAATATCTTTCTTGTACCTATCTTTACTGCTGGGAATGCTTTAGATACATCAGTGAACAAACACGAAAAGATTCTACCTTGTTTAAACTTACATTAAAATAATGCTAGAATCATGCTTACAAAAAATCCCAAAATAAGAACTGAATAGAGAGTTGAGAGATAAATCTTCACTTTCCAAAATGGGAGGAAACATATGGTGCTAAGTTATGTTGTTTGACTTCTGAAGGTAAATATCAAAATAATTAGTTAACATGGTTGAAAGTGGGGAAAAAAAAGATGGGATTGAATTGGGATAATCCTGTTTTATGGAAAAAATCTAAATCTAACTCAAAACTATGTACATATTTTGATGAAAATAAAAGTTAAATGTAAGAATGAAAAGTAAGAGTGGTGTGGGTGTTTGTGTGTATGTGTGTGTGAGAGAGAGAGAGAGAGAAAGATCTTTGACATAGAGAGAGAGAAAGACAAAGAGAGATCTTTGACATAAACACTAAAAGACAAGAATTTCAAAGAATGCAAAATGGTGAGAAGTGTAAAATCAGGGGTGAAATCAAGAAGGATCCAGATACTCCATGGACCTGACCCAGAGACACTAGCTAGAGGACCACCATATATTCAGTTTTAGTCTTTACTTTGTCAACTGTCATCAATGGGATGTAGGGGTGGAAAGATGTGATACCTTTCTTCATTCATCATAAGGGTTCATGGCCCTGGTTCTGCACTAAGTCTGCATCAAGTCTTATTATTAATTATTACCAATGGATATCTTAATGATATTTCTGATGAACAAACTATTGAACTAAGATTAGTGGGATATTTTTACAACATATTTCAGCACCAGACACATTTCATAAAAATTAAATGTTATAGAGAAGCCTGATATTAATTGATTAATGTATATATTCACTTGTTCACAATTTTGTTATACTTACTATAGACCAGTGACTATGAGACACTATATAACCGGCATAGCTCAAATGGAGGTGCTGTGGTTATTGTCAGGTGACCAAGTTTGCTCATCTTTGTCCTTTGGCATTTTGTCCCTCTCAAGACTCTTCCACTGGCAATCTAGTTTTCTGCAGGGATTGAACAGTAGTGCTGAGTCAAATTTTTCAATGTTTTCCACAAAATATTAAAAACTATTTTTGTTGCATGTGCATTTTACTCTGACATTCACTGTACCTTCCAGATATTAATTCATGTGATAGTCTCAATAACCCATTTATTGTCATTTTACAGGTGAAGAAACATAAACACTAACAGTTTACATACTTTGTTCAATATTGTACAACTAAAGACTGGTGGAAATGTGATTTACACCTAGGTAGCCTAGGTTAAATTATTTTTCACATTCTTAAAAAATGGAAGAAATGATGTATTAATAGTTATATAATTTTAGTTTAGAAAGGACTTCAAAATAATTTTATTATTTATACAATTTTTGATAACCTTATTAAAAGCCTTTTAAAGGGGTTATTCTGCCTCTTTCGAACACTTCCAGTGATGAGGATTTACACATCAGAGCTGTCCATGTGATGCTTCTCATGTTTAGGTTTCTCTGATTTTTAAATTTCTGTTCATAACTTCAGTACATATGTCCTAGATCAGCAGGAACCCCTGGGGCTACAGAGATCACATGTAATATCTTTTTACATGACACCTCTTCATATGTTTGGAGATATTTGGCCTTCACCCAATAGGATCTTACTTAGTGTAACATGTTCAGTTCTTTGAAATACATTTTACACCTGGCATCAAATTTCCTTTAACCCCTCTGATATCTTCCTTCTGACCATGATTTCAAAGGCCTACACCTCTTTTGGGATGTCGTACCCAGAAGAAATATTTTTAGCATCATAGGTGGAGAAATGAGTGGACCACCAATTTCTATTAGATTTTATTAGGTTTTTTTTCCTAAAAGTCCAACCACATTTTTCATATTATATTAAAATTGCTGTCAACTATAACTTCTGAGTTTTTTCATCTATCAACTATTATTTATATAACCCCCCTCTCATACCTTTGAAATTGGTTTAGGAGACTCAGATGCCTCTATGTAATTTCCTCTTGTCAAAGTCATTCTATTTCTTTAGCCTGCCACGGCATAGTTGCATCCCCATTTCATCATCTAATTGATATATACATTCCCTTATGATTTGGGGTATCCATAAAATTGATAAAAATGTTCAGGAGGTTTTCATCTAAGTCATTGAAATGAAGTTATGAGCAATGTAAGGCTGAATCTTTTGAGATATCTTTCTATATACTTGAAGTGCTCTCATTCATATATTAAATAAATACTGTTCATTCAATGACTCTGAGTTGAGCACAGTGCCAGTCATATAGCATATACCTTAGCAAGATGAATATGTTCCCTTCTAACAGGACGTTCACAGCTTAGACATATGCCCTGCAATAAATATTATTCCAGATTCAAATAAGGTAATTTATAATTAATATTTTAATATTATATTTAAAATGGGTAAAAATTTACCTAATTGCACTACAATTCAGTCTCAAGTCTCCATCCTGAAAATGAAAATATGAGACAAATGAAGCAACTTACTGAAGTTCCCAAACAAGGTATCTTCTACAATGGCCTTACCTGAAGACCTTGTGGAAAAGAAAATCAGTTTGGTCTTATATGCCTTATCCTTAAGGCACTCATTCTGAATCTATATTTTACTAAGCCACCTTCTATTTCAGTTTTGTTGCCAGGTAATAGTTCACCACCTAGCTCAAGCAACTACAGTAACTTATCACATCTTGGCCTGAAACATGACTCAAAAGTCTGTTGTTTGGTTATAACATTTTTTTTGTTTGTTCCTTGTTTTTTGTAAGACCCTTTGTTGGGGTCAGGTTTTTTTTTTTTTTTTTTTTTTTTGACAGAGTCTCACTCCGTCACCCAGGCTGGAGTGCAGTGGTGCAATCTCGGCAAGCTCCGCCTCCCGGGTTCACGCCATTCTCCTGCCTCAGCCTCCCGAGTAGCTGGGACTGCAGGCGCCCGCCATCACGCCTGGCTAATTTTTTGTATTTTTAGTAGAGACGGGGTTTTACCGTGTTAGCCAGGATGGTCTTGATCTCCTGACCTCGTGATCCACCTGCCTCGGCCTCCCAAAGTGCTGAGATTACAGGTGTGAGCCACCGCGCCCAGCCTGGGTTCAGTTTTTTAACTGGACATTTACAGGTTCATGCACATCCATGAAACACTCTAATTGACTTTGGTGGAACGTGAGGGCTACTTCTGTATTTACAGTGATTTCTTTGCAACACCTCTTAAAATTGAGATGTAAAAAGAAAGAATGTAAAAAACTTAAACTGCAGATGCTATACCATAAAATTTTAATTCATGTTACCTAACATCAAGACAACATTTTCAGGCTATTAAATTTCAAGGTAAAGGTATCATTCATCAGGCATCTAGAGCAGAGAAAGAAAATACAAACAGAGAAGACAAATCAGAGGAGTCCCATATTTTCTCCACAGCCATCAGTATGTTGTGGCTAAAGACAATGAAGCAACTTCTAAAAGTTCAAAAGGTAAAGAAATGTGACCCAATCATTGTATAGCCAGCTAAGTCAGAGTTCAAGTATCAACAAGGCATGGAGACATTTGAAAACATGAAAGACCCTAATAATTTATGGAATATAAGACTCAAAGAATTCAAGTAAAGACAGTCTTATAACACCTACACTAATAAAAATCTATTCCCCTTGAAAATAGAACTAAACATTTTTGCAGAATGTAACAATATAAAAAGTAAACCTGAATAATGTAAATAGAATAATATATTTTACAAACGTTGGGATATAAGCAGAAGACGGATGGAAATATGCTACATTCTAATATCTTCCTTGTTTGTAGCAGAAAGTTAATAGGTTTTTTAAATGGAAAACTATGATTACATTACCGATGCATGTCTTTTAATCTGAGTAAAATATTTTCTAAACTTTAGGTTATTTTAAAATATAAAACAGCACTGTGGTAAGGAAACATTTATTTGAACTCTTTTATTTTGTTTTATTTCAGATATTTTATTCTTCTAAAAGAAATTCATTGATGTTACTATAATAGTTTTATATAGTACAGTCTCATTTTTATTAACAAAAAGTTTATCTTTGTTTTTCCATATGTGTATATCCGTAGAAAAATATCTGAAATGAGGTTCACTTATAGTTAATGATTACATTAGTCAGGGTTCTCTAAAGAAACAGAACTAATAGGATAGACGAATATATGAAGGGGAGATTTTAAGGGAAATTGACCCACACAATCACAAGGTGAGGTCCCATAATAGGCCATCTGCAAGTTGAGGAGCCAGGAAGCAAGTCAAAGTCCCAAAACCTCAAAAGTAGAGAAGCTGACAGTGCAGCCTTCAGTCTGTGGCTGAAGGCCTGAGAACCCCTGGCAAATCGCTGATGTATGTTCACGAGTCCAAAAGCTGAATAACTTGGAGTCTGATGTTCAAGGGCAGGAAGCATCCAGCACAGGAGAAAGATGGAGCCCAGATGACTTAGCCAGACTAGTCCTTTCACGTTCTGTGCCTGCTTTTATCCTAGCTGTGCTAGCAGCTGGTTAGACGGTGCCCACCCAGATTGAGGGTGGGTCTGTCTCTCCTAGTCCATTGACTCAAGTGTTAATCTCCTTTGGTAACCCCCTCACAGACACACCCAGGAATAACACTTTGTATCCTTCAATCCAGTCAAGTTTACACTCAATATTAACCATCACGGTGATGCTTACTTTCATGTGTAAATATTTGGAATGATTGTTTCTTCCTATTTGTGATTTTATGCATTTTTTTAAATCTTTGAAAATCCATATGCCTGGTATATGCAGAAATTTACCATGCATCTCCAAATAGAGTGGTATTTATTTTTTGTTAAATAGCTGTAGGCAAAATTTACCAGCTATTAATTCTTTGTGGTCAAGTCTTTGTGTTGGGAATATGGATGTGTTGGGTTTCTTATTTTGCCTTCTGACCTCAATCAAGTCTCTGTCTTTTCATGTTCTTTTTTCTGTTCTGAGAGGCTGACTCCCTTGGATTGTGTTACTGACTTTCTTTCCATTTGGCTTCAGATTGCTGGGTTCAGGCAATGGGGAGCAATAGCATGCCAATCACAAGGCAAGAGGGAAGGTTGGGGTATTTGTTCCCCACTCCGTATCATATTTGGCAGCATTGTCTGTCAGTGGTCAATACCTTCAATGACTGCAGTTCCAATGTGGAAGACCACTACCTTAAGGCTCTATTACTCTTCAGATCCTGTAGTGCTATTACCTCCTTTGCTGTTCAGCTTAGAGCTGGCAATGACTTCCCACAGCTGCTAATCTCTAGATGTCTCAACATTCATTCATTCATACTCTTACTTGAAAAATTTCTCAAATTATCTGAGCAGGATTCTGTTTACTGTAGATCTGAAATAATGAATAATAAATAAAATTTTGTTTTGTATTTTCTGATATTCTTAATTTGAAAAAGAAAAAAAACCCTACATACTACATACATGATTTGTATAAATTCACATGATAGGCTGTAGGATTTTACTTCAACATTGAAGTTGTGTAAATATGAATCAGTCCTAGGGTAAAACTTTTAGTTAATAGTAAAATATTTTAAAGCAGATAAATATCATAACATTTTACAAAAGTTTTTATTTAAGTATTTTATACAAATGGACAAGGAATATTCATTGATCAAATTTATTTTAAAGTGCTATTGCTATTTATTATTTTTTAATTATGGTATAGCTTTAAGTAGAATAGAATTTTTTTGGCCAATTAGGCATTCTGTATGTATAAAATTGAATTGCTTAATCTACAAAGAGCTTTACATGGATGTTTCTCCTAAAAGAATAAAAGCTCAGACAGTGGGCCCTTTCTCCAACACTATAATAGATTTATATATGTTGAAATACTGCAGATAAAAGTGGAGGAAGATAACACTGCCAGATAACGTATTAGCTCTAAAGGATTTCTCCCCAGCCCATCCCTACTCTGCCATTGAGCCTTTTCCCTTTTACCTCTTAAATTCTTTGAAATCAGCTGGGATTTTAGGTAACTGCTGGGAAGTATTAAAACTCATTACTTGGTTGACCAGAATAGTTGCCCTCTCTTATTTTCCAATAATGCTCTCTGAATGGTTTCCTTAATACTTTTAAAAGATGTGTGGCACTACAGCAGAGTGTAATGTAGGACAGGAATTATAGTTATCGTTTCAGATGAGGTGTGTTGAAAGGGGTCAGGATGACGCAGTTGGCAGCTCTCAGAACTGGTCTCTTTATTATTACCATCTGTGTCAACTTGGAGCCTTCATTACAGAGAAGACGAGGAAAATGAAGCTGTAGCTGTTTTGGGGGAGGGTTTTATTTTCATTATGATTGATCCTAGTTTGCACACTAGGTGAATGAAACTGAAAAATTATTCGTGTTTTTGCTAGATATCAATTGGAAATTTCTATATACATAATTAATGTTTTAAAACGTTCTCCCTCTACACAATTTTCATGCATATATTTATTTAGAGAAATAGCAATGGTGATGATAAGGTTCTTTATGGAACCTAGTGAAATTTGCAATATAACCTTTATAGCAAATATATTATTATTGGCCAAAAAATGTGGTTCATTTTTATAACAAAATATATTGGCAGTAGAAATGAGCAAAGAACAAGTATTGAGCAGCAGCCTATATAGAGGGCTTGGAATCCTAAACTGTTTGGAAGGAAGCTGACTCATTTCAGGGAAATTATGTAGGCCACAATCAACCACAAAATGAGAAAGGCCAAGAAAATGCTGAGAGTCAACTTTTAGGTTTCTTCTGTTGAGTTTATAGATAATTACATAATTTAAAGACGTTGTTGTAGGGCTACACTGAGAAATATCAAGTGCATAAATAAGTCACAGGGATAAGAAAACTAAAGTGGATTGGTTTATTCTTCTTAACAATACGCACTAAAGCATTTTTATGCAGTAAGAACGATAAAAGACTTTTTTTAATTTTTAGTACTAGACTATAGAAAGTACCATTTCATAATTTCACGTATGAAAAAGTTTTTTGGAAATTAATACCAGAAACATGTTGCAATATCTGATCTTTTATATATACTTAAACTTAGTTTAAATATTCAATAAAAGCGTACAATTCTTACGGAATATAAGCCCAGCCATCCTCAATTAATATTCTCATTGCTAATAAAAATTCCTGAAGAAAACATATTAAATATTAACTATTCGAATGAGGTTCATCTAAATAAGAATGATTGTCAAGATTCAAATGAGTAAATATACAGATTTTAATTAGTATCATTCCTGACATTGTGTATCATTTCATAAATCAAAAAATTTAACAGAGACTCCCCATTGCATATATGAGAGAACTAAGAGAGGGATAAGGATGCAATAGGATCTCTTTCAGAAGTGGGTCCCACTATCACTTCACTTTTTTTTTTTGAGACAGGGTCTCCATCTGTCTCCTAGGCTGGAGTGCAGTGGCAAAATCTCGGCTCACTGTATCCTCTGCCTCCTGGGTTCAAGATATCATCTAGCTTCAGCCTCCCTAGTAGCTGGGACTACAAGCGTGCACCACCATGCCTGGTTAATTTTTGTATTTTTAGTAGAGACAGGGCTTCACCATGTTGGGGAGGCTGGTCTCGAACTTCTGACCTCAGGTGATCTGCCCATCTTGGCCTCCCAAAGTGCTGGGATTACAAGCGTGAGCCACTGCACCCGGCCCTGTACTATTACTTCTATCTGAAAAATGTAAAATGTTTTATGGCTCTCAATGTGATCACAAATTCCAATAAAAATGCCTGAAAATTCACTCACAAACATCATCATAATAATAAGGTAATAATCATCCATTATTTTGCAAGTAGAATGTGAAACCTACAAAAGCAGAATTAAATATTGCTGAAAACACTGATTGAGTATGAGCTCAGGTTCAAATAAACTAATACCAAGATGTTGATATATTTATCTATTAACTCTTTAATGGAGGCTTTTAGCCCATGAAAGGTAAAAATCTTATCCAAAATTAAGGTGCTTTCTAACATACAGTGATCTGTCTGATAGAAATAAAGGAATGTGGCTGGGCACGGTGGCTCACACCTGTAATCCCAGCACTTTGGGAGGCTCAGGCAGGCGGATCATGAGGTCAGGAGATTGAAACCATCCTGGCCAAGATGGTGAAACCCCATCTCTACTAAAAATACAAAAAATTAAGCGTAGTGGTGGGCGCCTGTAGTCCCAGCTACTCAGGAGGCTGAGACAGGAGAATGGCGTGAACCAGGAGGTGGAGCTTGCAGTGAGCCAAAATTCAAAATTGCACCACTGCACTCCAGCCTGGGCAACAGAGTGAGACTCTCAAAAAACTAAACTAAACTAAAAAATAAATAAATAAAGGAATGCATTCAATAGAAAGCATGGAAGGTAAAAAAAAGTTAAAAATTTCTTAAGGAAAAAAAAATGAGGAAGGCATCTGTAAATAAACACATAAGGAAAAATCTTACATCTAAGAAGGAAACAATGGTTTGAGGCTACAAATAGTGACTTTCTGTACTTGAGTCCACTTTCAACTATATGCCCCTAAAAACCCACATGATCCCTGTGAAACACAACCTATAGTAGGTGGGTACACCAGATATTACAGACTGTATCAGTAGAAAGAAAATTCCTCAAAGAATATTTGGGGTTCCAGATGCTTCTGCAATCTTAACACTCCAAGTGTTAAGTTGGACAAGAAAGTCAACAAGTTGGTAGATAAGTACAGTAAACTTTAGTATAATGGGAACTGGGTGAGATCTGCAAAAGTCTCTGTTCAACCCAGCACACCAAAATTGATCACACTCTAGCCATGGTAATCCTGGACCATGTCCCTAGGGTTACCTCAACCCCTTTAAAATACCAGCCTTAGAAATTTCAGTGCTACTGATATGGACAGGAGACAGGGAAATACTGGGTAAAAGAGGGCGGTTCCCTGGCAAGGACCCTGCCCTCAAGCCTGGAAACCTGTGGCCCCGATTGGGAACAAACATTCCTGTTCTGGCACCCAAAAGTTGTCTTTTGGACTGCCACACCCCCTTATTCTGTACCCATATAAATCCCAGACCCCAGGCTCCAGAAACAGACAAGCAGACGAGAGGACTAACAGAAGAGCAGAAGGATGGCAGGAAAATGGGGCAGAGAGAAGAGAAGGAGCACCTGAACGCCAATAGGAATTGGCTCGGGGCAGTCAGAGAGGAGATCAGCTGCTGGATTGTCAACTCCAGGGGAATATCATCTTCCCACTCCATCCCTTTTTCAGTTCCCCATTCATCCTGCTGAGAGCCACCTCCACCACTTAATAAAACCCCTGCATTCCTGCATTCATCCTTCAAGTCCTTGTGTGACCTGATTCTTCCTGGATGTCAGACAAGGACCTGGATACCAAGAGGGCATTGAGCTGGTTAACACTTAAGCCATCCATAGATGGTAAATCTAAGAGAGTGCACTGTAACACTCACCCCGTTGTGATTTCGGAGCTGCAGGCACCCACTCGTGGACGCTGCTGTGGGGCTGGAGACCAGGAGCACTCATTCTGGCTCCTGCACCTGCCCATCTGCATGCTCCCCTTCCCTTAAGGGAAGACTACATTTTAAAGGATCAGAGAAATAATTGACAATTGTAAGCTGTCAAAAATAAATAAGGGAGTTTAGTGCCCTATAGTTAGGTATTGACTGAAACAAACAGTAAATTCTTTTGATAGTGAAATGGGAGAGTTCCCTGACCTCCCTTGCAGGACATGTGACAGGGGTGTGGCTTGTCTGTTTGGCCACCACAGATGCTCAAACCCTTAAGGGAAGGGGAGCATGGTGGTGGGCGCCTGTAGTCCCAGCTACTCGGGAGGCTGAGGCAGGAGAATGGCATGAACCTGGGGGGCGGAGCTTGCAGTGAGCCGAGATCACGCCACTGCACACCAGCCTGGGTGACAGAGCAATACTCCATCTCAAAGAAAAAAAAAAAAAAAAGAATGCTAAAAGGCCTTGTCCAACAGGAAAATATCACAATCCTAAACATATGCACCTAACACTGGAGCTCCGAAATTAATAAAACAATTACTAATAAATTACGATTAGACCTAAGAAATGAGATGAGATAGACAGCAACACAACAATAGTAGGGGATGTCAATACTCCACTGACAGCAGTAGATAGGTCATCAAGACAGAAAGTCAACAAAGAAACAATGGGTTTAAACTATACCTTGGAAGAAACGGACTTAACAGATATACACAGAACATTTCATCCAACAACCACAGAATACACATTCTATTAAACAGCGTGTGGAACTTTCTCCCATATTGACTATATTATAGGCCATAAAATAAGCCTCATTACATTTAAGAAAAGTGAAATTATATTAAGCACTGTGTCAGACCACAGTGCAATAAAACTGGAAATCAACTCCAAAAGGAACCTTCAAAACCATGCAAATAAATGAAAATTAAATAACCTGCTCCTGAATGAGCATCAGGTCAAAAACAAAATCAGGATGGAAATTAAAAAATTCTTCCAACTGAATGACAATAATGACACAACTTATCAAAACAAACTATAAAAGCTCTAGAAGAAAACGTGGGCAAAATCTACATGCCCTTGAATTTGATGACAAGTTTTTAGATAAAACAACAAAAGGATGATTAATGAAATAAAATATTGATCTTCTATTTCATTAAAAATGAAGGCCGGGTGTGGTGGCTCACGCTTGTAATCCCAGCACTTTGGGAGGCCGAGGCGGGCGGATCACGAGGTCAGGAGATCGAGACCACCGTGAAACCCCACCTCTACTAAAAAAAAAAATACAAAAAATTAGCCGGGCGTGGTGGCGGGCGCCTGTAGTCCCAGCTACTCGGAGAGGCTGAGGCAGGAGAATGGCATGAACCCGGGAGGCGGAGCTTGCAGTGAGCCGAGATTGCGCCACTGCACTCCAGCCTGGTCCTGGGCGACAGAGCGAGACTCCGTCTCAAAAAAAAAAAAAAAAAAATGAAATATTTTGTGAAAGTGACTGTTGATAGAATAAAAAGTGAAGCCATGCATGTGGGGAAAGCATTTGCAAAATATATCTGATAAATGAGTAGTATCCAAAGCATGCTAGGAACACTAAAAGTCAACAATATTAAACCAAAATACCCAATTAAAAATGAGCAAAATTTATAAACTGTTACATTACTAAATGTAACAGATAGCACCTAAGCAAATGATACATCATTTGCTTGAAAATTTGCTTCAAATGAAAACAATGATGATATACCACTACACAACTGTTGGACTGCTGCTAAGAGCTCCCTCCTGTCTCCCAAATAAACCTGATAGCGTCAATCACAGGATAGGAGGCTGAGCAACCATTACTCTCAATTCTTGCTGGTGCAACTGCAAATGATACAGCCACCCTGAAAGACAGTTTGACAATTTCTTAACAAAGCTATGTTTATTGTATTTTTATTCAGAATCACCAAAAACTGTAAGCAACTAGAATGTCCTTCAATAAGTAAATAGATAAGCATAATACAAGAAATCCATTCAATAAAATACTATTAAATAATAATAAAGGATGAGGTGTCAAGCCATGCAAAGATATGGGTGAATCTTAAATGCATATTGCTAAGGAAAACTCTCCAGCTGGAAAATGCTACTTACCATATGATTATATTAATATGCTATTTAAAAAAAAAAGGCTAAACTATAGATATGCTTAACATACCAGTGGTTGCCAGGCATTCAGTGGGGGTTTGTGGGATGGGTGATGGTAGTGAAGAGATGGAACACAGAGGTTTTTTTAGGGAGCTAAGATTATTCTCTGTGATGCTGAAATATTGAGTACATACACTATGAGTCTGTTGCGATCCACAGAACGTCACAAAACAAAAAGTAAACCTAACCTTACACAGATTTTTTAAAAAGTCATTTAGAGGTCAGGAGACTCCAAGATGGAATTCAGGCTGAGATAAAAAATATCTAACTGTATTGCAAATGTATGAAATATCTTATCTGAAGGGAGTGGACGATAACAGTGGTGACATAAGTAACTTTGAAAATATACGGAGATGAGTCTGTAATAGTAAAGACAAAAGAAACTGTACATAAGCACTATATTCTAGTTGAAAAAGCTGTTCACACAGGGGTATAGATTAACAATCTTCATACCACTATACAAACATAATGGATTTGAACAAGTATATAAATGATTGGCTGACAGTGGCTGACAGGCAGTTTTCTTACGTTTGGAATGAGAGATTGCAGTGACCAAGGAGATACGGCTAGAATTATACATGTGTTATTACAGTAGACTTCAGTACACCAGTATGAACTTACATTTTGCTTAATATAGATATTTCTGGATATAGAAATATAGATCTGTTTATAAATATGTGTATATACATGGGTTAATATGCTGACACATATTTTTTTTTTCTCTGTCAGTTGAGATAGTCTGGAAGCATCAACACTGAAGTAGCAATAAGCCCACTTAGCACTTAGATCTTGGTTCCTAATATTATTCTCTGATAAAAGAAACCATGAATCTTTGGAGAAATGGCTGGTTCTAGGAGTGAGTCAAAAAATATAGGAGATGTGCTTGGAATACCTTGTAGGGGCAGAAGGCAAGCAAGTGCAAAAAACCAAAACAAACAAACAAAAATACTCACAATGATAGAAGTGTGTCAAAGACACACAAAAGACACAGGAGCTAACTAAAATAGCTCCCAATGGCCAAAGCTAGAACACATTGAAAAACAAAATAGTGTTAAATACTGAATATAAACCCCAGCTTAAAAAATATATTTGTGAGTCCATACAAATATGTTGCAATATAAGTAAATGAATAAACAAATAGGGGAGAAGAGACAAACCTCTGATGCAGGAAAATTCAAGGTAATTTACATAAAGAGTAAAAGTAACATAGATGAGTATCTACATTACACTCTGCCCTCAAGGGGGTAGAGAATAAGCCCTCATTCTTTAACTGTAGGCTGTGCAGTGACTTTCTCCCAAAGACTACAGTGTAGAAAGGGGGAAAAAAGTAAGTTTGTGGTCAAGGAAAATGACAAACTCTATCAGCTATGTGATCAAGATTAACATCAACAGTAATACATTTTAGGTGCTCTTACCTCACACACAAAAACAGTGTAAAGTGATAGATGCATTAATTTGCTTGATTATGCTAATTATTTCACTATGTATAAGTATATCAAGACATGTTGTACAGTTTAAACGTAGACAGTAAAATCAGTGATAGATTATGCTTATAGTATCTACTTTTAATGTAATGCGATGAGAATTGCACTTTACCTTGTGATCTTCCTTTTAAAAACCAATAACCTATGTCTTATGATTAGAAAAGCATTAGAAAAAGCCTGATTGAGCATTCTGCAAAGTGCATGATGAGTACCCCCTCAAAACTCTCAGGTCATTGCATCAGTCTGTTTACTCACTGCTGATAAAGACATCCCCAAGACTGGGAAGAAAAAGAGGTTTAATTGAACTTACAACTCCACATGGCTGGGGAGGCCTCAGAATCATGGCGGGAGGCAAAAGGCACTTCTTACATGGCAGCAGCAAGAGAAAATGAGGAGCAAGCAAAAGGGAAACCCCTGATAAAACCATTGGATAGTGTGAGACTTATTCACTATCATGAGAATAGCATGGAAAGGACTGTTCCCCCATGATTCAATTACCTATCCCTGAGTGCCCCCCGCCACAACATGTGGGAATTCTGAGAGATACAGTTCAAGCTGTGATTTGGATGGGGACACAGCCAAACCATATCATTCCACCCCGACCCCTCAAAATCTCGTGTCCTCACATTTCAGAACCAATCGTGCCTTCCCAACAGTCCTTCAAAGTCTTAACTCATTCCAGCATTAACTCAAAAGTGCACAGTCCAAAGTCTCATCTGAGACAAGGCAAGTCCCTTCCACCCATGAGCCTGTAAAATCAAAATCAAACTAGTTACTTCCTAGATACAATGGGGGTACAGGTATTGGGTAAATACAGCTGTTTTAAATAGGAGAAATTGGCCAAAACAAAGGGGTTACAGGCCCCATGCAAGTCCAAAATCCAGTGAGGAAGCCACATTTTAAAGCTTCAAAATGATCTCCTTTGACTTTAGTTCTCACATCCAGGCTATGCTGATGCAAGAGGTGGGTTCTCATGGTCTCGTGAAGTTCCACGTTTGTGGCTTTGCAGGGTACAGCCTCCGTTCCAGCTGCTTTCACGGGCTGGCACTGAGTGTCTGTGGCTTTTCCAGGTGCATGGTGCAAGCCGTCAGTGGATCTACCATTCTGGGGGATGGTGGCCCTCTTCTCACAGCTGCACTAGGTATTGCCCAAGTAGGGACCCTGTGTGGGGGCTCCAACCCCACATCTCCCTTCCACAGTGCCCTAGCAGGGTCTCCCTGAGGGCCCCACCCCTGCAGCAGACTTGCCTGGGCATCTAGGCATTTCCATACATCTTTTGAAATCTAGATGGAGGTTCCCAAACCTCAATTCTTGACTTCTGTGCACCTACAGGCTCAACACCACCTGAAAACTGCAAAGGCTTAGGGCTTCTGAAGCAACTGGGACACAAGGTACCAAGTCCCTAGGCTGCACACAGCATGCGGACCCTGGGCCTGGCCCACAAAATCACTTTTACCTCCTCGGCCTCTGGGCTTATGATGGGAGGGGCTGCCCTGCAGGTCTCCAACATGGCCTGGAGACATCTTCCCTGGCCTGGAGACATCTTCCCCACGGTCTTGGGGGTTAACATTAGCCTCCTTGCTATTTATGTAAATTTCTGCAGCTGGCTTGAATTTCTCCACAAAAAAATAGGTTTTTCTTTTCTACTGCATCGTCAGGCTGCAAACTTTCTGAACTTTTATGCTGTTTCGCTTTCCAAACAAAATGCTTTTAACAGCACTCAAGTCACCTTTTGAATGCTTTGCTGCTTAGAAATTTCTTCTGCCAGGTATCTTAAATGATCTCAAGTTCAGTGTTCCACAGATTTCTAGGGCACGGACAAAGTGCTACTAGTCTCTTTGCTAAAACATAACAAGAATCACCTTTGCTCCAGTTCCCTATAAGTTCTTCATCTCCATCTTAGACCACCTCACCCTGGACCTTATTGTTCATATCACTATCAGCATTTTATCAAAGCCATTCAACAAGTGATTGGATGGGGACACAGCCAAACCATATCATTCCACCTTGACCCCTCGAAATCTCGTGTCCTCACATTTCAGAACTAATCATGCCTTTCCAAACTTTCCCACATTTTCCTGTCTTCTTCTGAGCCCTCCAAACTGTTCCGACCTCTGCCTGTTCTGCAGTTCCAAAGTCGCTTACATATTTTGAGTATCTTTTCAGCAGCACTCCACACTACTGATACAATTCAAGTTGCGATTTGGGTGGGGACACAGTCAAACCATATCAGTCATCAAAAACAGAAAACCTCTAAGAAATTGTCAGGGCCCACAGTAGCCTAAGGAGACATGATGGAAAAATGTAATTATATTCTTGATGGGATCCTGGGACAGAAATCTAAAGCTAAGGAAACCTGAATAAAGTGTAGACTACTGTTAAAATAATATACTTGTATTTGTTTATTAATTGTAAAAAAAGTTACCATACTAATGTATAGTGTTTACAAAAATAAAAACTTGGTGTGGTGCACATGAAAACTCTGTCACCCTCGCAGTTTTTTTATAAGCCTAAAACTATACTAATTTCCTTCAAAGTTCAGTATGCATATATATTTTTTCATATATGTACTCATATACATATAGATATTCTTCATCCATTTATCTGTTGATGGACACTTAGGTTGATTCCATAGCTTCACTATTGTGAATATTGCTGCAATGAACATGGGAGTGCAGTTATGTCTTTAATATGCTGATTTCCCCTCTTTGGATATATAGCCAGTAATGGGATTGATGGATTACATTGTACTTCTTCTTTTTTTTTGAGACAGAGTCTTGCTCTGTCGCTCAGGCTGGAGTGCATTGGCATGATTTCGGCTCACTGCAACCACCACCTCTTGGGTTCAAGCAATTCTCCTGCCTCAGCTTTCCAAGTAGCTGGGATTACAGGCATGCACTACCACGCCAAGCTAATTTTTGTATTTTTAGTAGAGATAGTGTTTCCCCATGTTGACCAGGCTGGTCAAACTCCTAACCTCAAGTGATCTGCCGGCCTTCACCTCCCAAAGTGCTGGGATTACAGGCTTTCTTTGTTTTGTTTCGTTTTGTTTTGTTTTTGAGGAATTTCTATACTGTCTTCCATATGGCTGTACTACTTTACATTCCCATAACAGTGTATGAGCATTCCCCTTTCTTTGCATCCTAGCTAACATATTTTATTTATTTCTTTTTAATAATAGCCATTCTAACTGGGATGAGTTGATATCTCATTGTGGTTTTGATTTGCATTTCCCTGATGAATAGTAATAGTGAGCACTGTTTTTGTATTCTTGCTGGCCACTATTTAGCCATAAAAAAATGAAATCTTGTCATCTGCAGCAACATAAACAGAACTGGAGGTCATTATGTTAAGTGAAATAACCCAGGCACAGAAAGACAAACATTCCATGTTCTCACTCATATGCGGGAGTGAAGAAAGTGGATTTCCTTGAGGTAGGGAGTAGAATGGTGATTATCAAAGTATGAGAGGGGTAGGGAGGATGAAAAAGAATTAGTTAATGGTAAATAATACAGTTGGACAGAAATAATAAGTTCTAATTTATTGTTAATATTTTATTGTATATTTCAAAATAGCTAGAAAAGAACCATAGTGTTCCCAATACAAGGAAAAAATAGATTACCCAGTAACCCTGATTTGATCATTTCACATTACATACATGTATCAAACTATCCCATGTACCCCTAAAATATATACAACTATGATATATATCAATAAAAAGAATAAAAACAACAGTAATACTAAAAAGTTTAGTAAATACACTTTTGAACATTTTTGCATTTTTTGTAATTATATTTGCCAAGTTTTCGTGGCGTTCAGAACATTCGTATTTTCTGATCTTAACAATAAACTCATCACATATGGTTATCTTCAGGATTTTCAACTTCATATTATATCCATATATGTAACTTGTGTATATTGAGATAAAATATCTGTATAAAATTTAGCATGTATGTTTCAGTTAAGGCTCTAAGGAAAACATATACATTAGATATTATACTATTGAAGATATTTGCTTGTCTGTGTGTGTGTATCTCTGTGTGTATTTTTTCCTAAGTAGCCAAGATAATTAAATTCTATCTTGTGCTAAAACTGGTCAATATTCCTCTGACTCAAATCAACAAACTTGAAAGCCCAAACTTCTAATACTCTACCAAATGATATTTTACACAACTAAAAAAATCGTTTAAACAATATAAAACTTGCCAACATAAAAAAGATAAGGAATAATTCTTGTATGTTTCCTCAATGCCAATTACAAAAAGTGCCAAAGGAAAATAAATCTGCTATGGAATTACTCTACAGCTGCAACACATTTTCAGGAAGTATTGTTGTCACAGACTGCCAATGACCAGAATGAGAAGAAATGTGGTGAGGAGAAAATTCTGGCGTAAAATATGTTGACTTAGACGCTCATTTGCCCACTTGGCACATGTTCCATTTGCTACTCTCCTTCACAACACTTTTCTATTTCATTTCTCGAACTGCTGTGTAAGAATTTTGGTTTCCGATAATTTTACTGGATATTCCCCCAACTGTCATGTGAGGATAATTAATTTAAAAGCATATTCTGTGCATTTAGACATTTAAATCTTATAAAGTATTCTATCATCTTTATGATATAACTAGATAATAAAAGACTTCCCACCTTCTGAATTCATTTATACCAAGAGAATCACAAAGAAACCTAGGCAGGCACTTCGCTTATATGCAGAGATCTGGAAACATGCTTTTCTAGAAATCCTTGTCATTCATTCATTCTCTTTAATTAGCTAGTTGCTGCAATGTGGCTTTATTTCTTAGAAACAATGGTGGGTACAAATATGCAAAGGAAAGTTCAGTCATTCATTATATATTCCTTCTAGAACAATATTAGGTGGATGACAGGTGAAATGGTGAAAAGCATGATGAAAATTTTATCAAGTCTATGGTTTTATATATGTGTTGCTCAGAGTTCCCTACTCTGAGCTGTCTTCCCAAGAAAAAACGCTGTAAAAAAGTTTCTCTTTTCGTTACCAACCTCAGTATTTTTAGTGTGTCCTATCCAAAAGGAAAGTGAAAAAATAAATCACCCACAGTTTTTTTTTTTTTTTTTTTTTTTTTTTAGATAGAGTCTCACCTTGTTGCCCAGGCTGGAATGCAGTGGTGTGGTCTTGGCTCACGGCAATCTCCACCTCCCAGGATCAAGTGATCCTCCTGCCTCAGCCTCCTGAGTAGGTGGGACTGCAGGTGCACGCTACCATGCCTGGCTAATTTTTATATTTTTAGTAGAGACGGGGTTTTGCCAAGTTGGCCAGGATGGTCATAAACTCCTGACCTCAGGTGATCTACCCAACTTGGTCTCCCAAAGTGCTAGGATTACAGGCATGAGCCACTGTGCCCAGCCACAACCACAGTTTTAATGGGAGTTAACCAATTTAAATATTTTGTTTTATCATTGGTATTTTAGACTTATTCAGCATTCATATATAGTGTAATTTTTTTACTGATTGTTATAACATTATTTTTAATACTCTCTAGAATATTAAATATTTTTCAACACAGAATGTTTTGGACTGAACATAATGTATTGTACTTGTAGCCAGCAAATATTGTAAAATTTGAATATATCATACTGAGATACAGGTTGAACATCCTAGATTTGAAAATTTGTAATTCTGAATGCTCAGTTTAAAACTTTTGAGTATTGAAGTGATGCTCAAACAAAATGCTGAGTAAAATGCTTAAAGTATTTCAGATTTCGAATTTTCAGATTTGGGATGCTCAAACAGAATAATGCAAATATTTCAAAATCCAAAAAACCCTAAAATCCAAAACACTTCTGTTCCTTAGCATTTCAGATTAAGGATACTTATCCTGTATTAATTTTCAAACCGTTTGGCTAATTTCAGATCAATTCGCTAATTATTTGCAATTTAAAACAATGCCAATATTTGTACACAAAACTTACCTATGTAGTGCCTAAGATGAAGAATAAGCCTAACTGGGTTTGAAATCAGGCAAATCTCTTTCAATAGCTGTGCAAACTTGAGCAAATTATCTCTCTGAGTCGTTTCTTTACTCATCCACATAATAGGATAATAATGATACCCACCATTTGATTGTTGTGAAAATCAACTTAATTTTTATATATCTTTGGTATGTCAATTAGGACCATTCCTGGTGGATAGTACGTTCTCAGTGTGTATGTGTGTGTGTATGCATGTGTTTGTGTGTGTATGCATGTGTTTGTGTGTGTATGCATGTGTGTGAACATTGCTTAGAATTTTAATTTATACATATATTTACATATATAAACAATGCTTGTCAAATAGTAAGTCCTTATTTGACTGAAAAATAGAAGTATAAAGCAACTGTTAATAATGGACCCATAAGCCAGGCGTGGTGGCCTACGCCTGTAATCCCAGCACTTGGGGAGGATGAGATGGGTGGATCACCTGAGGTTAGGAGTTTGAGACCAGGCTGGCCAACATAGTGAAACCCAGTCTCTACTAAAACTACAAAAATTTAGCTGGGCATGGTGGTGGGCACCTGTAATCCCAACTGCTAGGGAGGCTGAGGCAGGAGAATCACTTAAACCTGGGAGGTGGAGGTTGCAGTGAGCCGAGATCATGCCATTGCACTCCAGCCTGGGAAACAAGAGCAAAACTCCGTCTCAAATGATAATAATAATAATAATAATAATAATAATAATAATAATAATAATAATAACATACCCATAAAAAGGTCCCTGCTGAAATTCATATGAAGAAAAATGCATAAACCAAGGCAGTGGTCATCAAAGCAGCATGAAGTACATCAGGAAAGAGACTTATTTTTTCTTTTCTGAAATTGGACACCACTTAAGAACCATAAAATCACACGAAGTTATATTCAATGCTTATTCTTCACTTCAATGAATGAAAACTAGAAAAGAAAATTGAAAAAAGAATGCAGAATGGCACTTACTCAAATGGTTTTGATGATCTCTGCTTCACTGGCTGATTTGGTAGTGGGTGGCTGGAAATTACAGTGGGATCTTTAAATAAGTTTAGAGTCATATCTCTGACTTACCCTGAGTAATTTTTGACCCAGTAAAGCTGATTTTTGGTAGGCTTAAAAATTCCACTGAGATTCCTCAGTCACCCACTCACCCACTTCCAAATGAATCAGAAAAACAGAAATCATCAAAACCAGTAGAATAAATGCTGCTCTGTTTTAAGTTTTCTTTTCCAGTTCTCATTCACTGAGATGAGAGTAAACATTGAATAAAACTTCATGTTAAAATGTCCATATTATCCAAAACAGGGTATAGATTCAATAACATCCCTATGAAAATCCCAATGGCAAGTTTTTATAAAAATTGAAAACAATTATAAAATTCATATGGAACCACAAAAGACCCTGAGTAACCAAAGCAATCTTGTGAAAGAAGAACAAAGCTGAAGGCATAACACTACCAGGTTTCAAAATATATTACAAAGCTACAATAATTAAAACAGCATAATAGTGGCATAAAGCAGACAGATACACCAATGAAATAGAATAGAGAGTATAGAAATAAATCCATACATATATTGTTATGTACTGTCACATATACTTGAATTTTGACAAGTGGGACAAAAACACAAAATGGGAAAAGGATAATCTCTTCAACACATGGTGTTGGAAAAACTGAATAACCTCATGCAAACAATGAAATTGGATCCTTATCTTACACTATACAAAAAACATCAACTCCACATGGATTAAATTTTGTAATGTAAGACCTGAAACTGTAAAACTCCTAGAAAAAATATAGAAAAAATGCTTTATGATATTGATGTTGGCAATGATTTCTTGAATGTGATAGCAATAGCACAGGCAACCCAAACAAACACAGACAAGAAGAACTACATTAAACTAAAAAGCTTGTGCACAGCAAAGGAAACAATCAACAGAGTGACAAGGCAACATATGAACTTCGGGAAAATGTATGTTTTTCCAAACCATGTATCTGTTAGATGTTAATATGTAAAATATATGAACTACAATGCAATAATTAAAAAAAAGAGGATTAAGCCATAGGCAAAGGACTTGAATAGACATTTAGCCAAAAAAAAACCATACAAATAGCCAACAGGTATATGAAAAATATGATAATTATCTTCACTAATCAGCAGGGCAATGAAAATCAAAACCACAATGTTTTCACCTCAAACCTGTTAAGATGGCTATTATTTTAAAAAAATGCATTGATAAGGATATAGAGAAGTTGGAACTTTTCTGTACTGTTGATGGGAATATAAAATGGTGCAACTGCTACGGAAAACAGTAAGAAGATCTCTCAAAAAATTAAAAATAGAACTACCATGTGATCCAACATTCCAAGTTTGGGGTATATATAATAATTAAAACTAAGATCTTGAATAAGTATCTGCACTTCCCTGTTCACTGTAGCATTATTCACATGAGCCAAGAAATAAAAACAACCTAAATCTCTATCAATAGATAAATGGATAAAGAAAATGTGTCTGCATGTGCAATGGAAATATTATAAAGACTTAAGAAAGAAATCCTGTTATAAGTGACAAAATGGATTAACCTGAAGGACATTATGTTAAGTGAAATAAGCCAGTCACAGAAGGACATATGCTGCATGACTCCATTTATACGAAATATCTAAAATCGTCAAACTCAGAAACAGAGTAGAATGGTGGTTATCAAGGACTGTGGAGAAAGGAAATGAGAGGTTACTACTTAATGTGTACCAAGTTTCAATTATGCAAGATAAATAAGACCTAGAGATCTATTGCATAACATCGTGCCTATAGTTAACGATACTATACTACGCATTTGAAAAGTTGACAGTGTGTCTTAACAGAATATAAACAAACAAAATATTTTCTTTGGCAGATTCGCATTTTATTATTTGATTTTAATTGAAATATCTTAATTTCAAATATTTTATTAAGTGCTTTGTTTGTGTCAAAAAACTTTCTTTCTTTTTTTTTTTTTTTTTTTTTTGAGATGGAGTCTCCCTCTGTCGCCCAGGCTGGAGTGCAGTGCGTGATCTCGGCTCACTGCAAGCTCCGCCTCCCGGGTTCACTTCATTCTCCTGCCTCAGCCTCCGGAGTAGCTGAGACTACAGGCGCCCACCACCAGGCCCGGCTATTTTTTTTGTATTTTTAGTAGAGATGGGTTTTCACTGTGTTAGCCAGGATGGTCTCAATCTCCTGACCTCGTGATCCGCCCTCCTCGGCCTCCCAAAGGGCTGGGATTACAGGCGTGAGCCACGGCACCCAGCTAAAAACTTTCTTAATAGAGGCAGAAAGATGCTATGCAACATCCATTGATTATGCCTAATAGGCAAATTAATGACTTTTAAAAATGATTTACACTATTTAAGCAGTAAAAATACTGGCCAAAATTTTTATAATTTTGCAAACTCTTTTCTTTTTAATTCAATAAGTACTTAAAATTAGCTTCTGCGTGTAGAAACAAAACACAATTATTCTTAAAAACAATCATCTAACAGGCAGATCTCCATTTTTAGTTAAATTGAGCTTTCTTCTTTAATAACAAAAAAAAGAGTGCACTGTAGTTGAAAAGTATACAATTCTTTAGCCATATAGTGAAACCTTAATAAATGTTCAGGTTTCTTTCCAACAAATCAACAAATACAAGTATAAAGGCATTCAAGAAACAGAGCTCATCATGTACATTGACTTCAATCACTTCATTTTTATTAAGCAAAGTTAACCTAGCTAACTAGTCTTTTACATACCGTGAATACTTAATATTAATTATTCAAAGATATTTCATTTAAATCACTGTTAACAAATTGAGATTAAGTCAGGCTGTCCATTTTACAAACAGTAACTGCTGTAATAAAATATTAATCTGAGCTGGAGATTCCAAGAGGACAAAGAACATTAGAATATATACGAGTGATTTAAAAGTAACAAGCACGCATTTGTTCTGAGCGCATCTGTACTTTGAAGCTTCTACTCAGTATTGTGTGGAACTAAAACATACTTTCCACTTATAAATGGACTAGGAGACCTGACACAATCCTTATACACATTTTAGCTTGGAAATGTGCTAGTTTCGTGTTTTCCATTTCCTCTGACCTTTTCCCTTCCATCAGAACTATAAATGATGAACAGTATGCTTATTTGTATTTGTTTTACTGTTTGAGGCTTTTTGATTTTCAAGGAAACTCATTTTGTGCGTAACTTTTTTAGGCAAAATTAAGGAATATGTTTTGATGAGACAGGAAGGTATAATTAAAGGAAATAAATGAGTTTAATTAAGGGATTTTAGGATTTCAAAATCAAGAAGAGAAGAAAATAGGAGAACTTAAAAATAATAAATAAATCAGCAAATAAAAATTCCCAGACACTTCTTTGAGAGTGTTTACATATTTCAGTGAAAGTATGTAAAATATAAAAATAGTATTTAGAAAAATCTAATATATTTATACAAGTAAATAAAGACCAATTTATTTTTAAGCATTTCAAAATAAGGAAAGCACAATATACAGAATTTCAAGTTATTTGGAGACAATAACTGCAATTATTTAGAGACAATAACAATGCAATTATTTAGAGACATTTTCAATGCAATAGCAAGACATTACGTTAATACCTGTTTGGGAAGTACATTTTCAGAAGACTATTAAAATAGTATTACCAGAATTTTGCTGTAAATGACAACACTAAATAAGAAAATTAAAAGTAATTTGTGTTAATTAGCTCTATAATATCCATTCAATGAAAATTATAATTTATGTATAATTTCAAATAATAATTAAATAACATTATACTGTAGTGTTATATAAAAACATAAGGTTTTCTAATATATAGCATTCAACTCATTGGGGTATGGGGAGGTGAGGGGAAGCAAATTTCAGAACAATGTGTGCCAAGTGCGAACATTTGTGTAAAAAGCTTCTGTTACATGTATAGAGTTTCTCTGGAAGAATTTATAAGTGCATATAACACATATTCAAACCTACAAACACAGAGTTGTTTCTATCTCGGTTGATTCCTTGGTTGGCTGGAGGAGAAAGGTAAAAGAATTTTGATTTTTACTTTGTATTCTCTTATGCTCTTTTACTTTTCTTCTCAATGCACATATTACCATTTTTAAAAAATAGATTAAATTTTAATAATGTTGCTACCAACATACTTGTGTTTATTTCACTGTCAAAATTGTGAATAAATTTTCAGAAACTTAGCTTATATTTTATAATTATAGCAAACTACATATTGTTAATAGTTTTATAGAACAAAAATTACAAAAATACATTAATGTCTATAAATTATATCTTCTAATATTAATTAGAAGAACTATCTGATCAAAACACATCAGGTGACTTGAGGGGAGACAAATATATTTGCAAAATACAGCATCTTCATTAAACTGTGTATTGGGCCATTCTTGCATGCCGTAAAGAAACATCTGAGAATGGGTAGTTTATAAGAAAGGAGGTTGTATTAACTCACAGTTCTGCAGGTTGTAAGGGCAGCGTACTGGCATCTGCTTCTGGGAAAGCCTCAGGAAGCTTCCAATCATGGCAGAAGCTAAAGGGAGAGCTGGCATGTCACATGGTAAAAGCAGGAGCAAGAAAGAGAGTGAGCAGAGGAGGTGCCATACACTTTTAAAGGACTAGATCCCATGAGAACTCACTATCATGAAGTAAGTACCAAGTCATGAGAGATCTGCCTCCGTGATCCAAACACCTCCCACAAGACCTCACCCCAGCATTGGGGATTACAATTCAACATGATATTTGGGGGATATCATTCTGTAAAGTATATCATACTGCTCTGGCCCTTCACAAATCTCATGCCCTTTTGACATTTCAAAATGGTATCATGCCTTCCCAACAGTCTTCTAAATTCTTTTTTTTTTTTTTTCAGAATGATAATAAAAATCTTTTTTTTCTTTTTTTTATTTTATTATTATTATACTTTAAGTTTTAGGGTACATGTGCACAATGTGCAGATTTGTAAATTCTTAACTGATTCCAGCATTGACTCAAAAGCCCCAAGTCCTGTCTGAGACAAGGCAAGTCCCTTCCATCTATGATCCTGTAAAATAAAAAACAGGTTATTTACTTCCAAGATACAAGGGAGGTATAGGAATTGGGTAAGCATTCCTGTTCAAAAAGGGAGAAACTGACCAAAAGAAAGAAGATACAGGCCCCAAGCAAGTTCGAATCCCAGCAAGTCAGTCATTAAAATTAAAGCTCCAAGATAATCTCTTTTGATTTCGTGTCTGACATCCAAGGCATACTGGTACAAGGAGTGGACTCCCAAGGCCTTGGGCAGCTTGATTTCTTAGTTATAGTTAAAAATGGATTATGGATATTTACAGAGCTAACTCACATCTCCTTGTCTGACTCACTCTTTCTTCTTTCCTTCCCTCCCTCCCTCCCCTTCTTTCTTTCTTTTTCTTTCTTTCTTTCTCCTTTCTTTCTTTCTTTCTTTCTTTCTTTCTTTCTTTCTTTCTTTCTTTCTTTCTTTCTTTCCTTCCTTCCTTCCTTCCTTCCTTCCTTCCTTCCTTCTTTCTCTCTTTCTTCTTTCTTTCGTTCTTTCTTTTTCTTCTTTCTTTCTTTCTTTCTCTTTCCTTTATTTTCTTTTCTTTCTTTCTTTCTCTTTCTTTTCTTTCTTATAATGGCTGATCAATAATTCATTTCTGGGGGAATATGAGTTGATGTATGGATTTTTAAAATTCATTGATTAGTCTATAAGCAAATACTTTGCTATCAAGTGTGACATGCTAAGCGTATTAAGTGAATAGTACAAAATGTTGAGCAAGATGCCCTTGGTCCCTTCCTTCGAGAGATTACATTCCCATAGGAGGGTGGTAAATTCAGAAATACATCAATATAAATAGAGTATATAGGTAGGAATCTAGATAGTGTGATACATGTTCTCATAGTTTACAGAAACACAAGAAAAATATCTCTAACCTGGATATACGTGACAAAGAAAGGAAGACTGCCTATACCGAAGGATTCTTGGATACCATTCTAGGCCTGCTTCACGGCTTGTTTCTGCCCACCCTTCACAAGGCCAGGGAAACTTTGTTCACCATCATGGGATATGGTTGAGGTATCAAGTGCCTCTAAGAAGGACCACATTATCCCCAAATTTTAGGATGGTCTTCTGTTGAAAAGACTTTTTTCTCCAATGCATTGTCTGGGCAACTATATATATATCTTTGTGCCAATCCTACAATGCCTTCATTAATGTAGTTTTACAGTAAATTTTAACTCAGGAAGTCAGGGTCTTCCAACTACAATCTTTTTCAAGATGATTTTGGCCATTCTTGGTCCCTTACATTCCTTATGAATTTAAATATCACCTTGTCAATTTTGAAAAAGGAAACTTGGATTTTGATAGAGAATGTACTGAATCTGTAGATTATTTTGAAAATTTTGCCATTTTAATATTAATTTTCTTATATGTAAACATCAGGTGGCTTACCTTTTATTTAGTTTCTTTCAACAGCAATTTTTAGTTTTCAGTGTACATAACTTTGATTCTTTTGTTAAATTTATTCCTAAGTGCTTTTTAAATTTTAGATATTATTTTAAATGGGTTGTTTTCTTAATTTTTGAATTTTTCATTGAAAGTATATAGAAATACAGCTGCTTTTGGGGTAGTCATCTCATATCTGGCAGTCTTACTGAATTCATTTCTTAGATTTAAGAGGTTTTTATGCAGATTCATTAGAATTTTCCATGTCCAAGATTATGTCATCTGCTAATAGAGATAGTTGTATTTCTTCTTTTCCAATCTGGATAACTTTTATTTCTTTTTCTTGCCAAATTGTCCGGGCCAGATCCTTTAGTACAATGTTGCGCAGTCACTGTGAGAATATCCATCTGTCCTGAACTTACGGGTAAATCATTCAGTCTTCACTATTAAGTATAATGTTGGCTTGGGGCTTTTGTAAATAACCTTTATTTGGTTGAGCTAGTTTCCTTCTATAACTAGCTTCCTGGGTCTTTTTTTTTTTTTTTTTTAAATAGCATGTGATTTTGTCAAATGCTTTTTCTGTATCTATCATGTATTTTTTTGTCCTTTATTGTATCAAGATGGTATTTTACCCTGACTTATTTTTGAATGTTAAAACAAGCTTGTATTCCTGGGACAAATCCTTGGTCATGGAAAATAATCAGTTCTTTTCTATATATTGCTGGATGTAGTTTGCTAATATTTTGTTTAGAAATCTTGCATTTGTATTCATAAGGTATTTTAGTGCATAGTTTATTTTCCTATGATGGCTTTGTTTGGTTTTGGTATTAAGGTAATTTGGGCCTCACAGAATAAGTTGGGAAGTGCTTGCTCTACCTTCTAATTTAATTTTGAATAGTTTGTGAAGGATTGATATTACCGTTTCATAAACATTTGGTAGACCTCACCAGTGAAGCCATCTGCTTGGACTACCCTTTGTGAAAATGATTTTATTACAAATACAATTTCTTTAATTGTTATTGGTTTATTTAGATTTTGTATTTCTTCTTGAGTCATTTAAATTAGATTATGTCTTTGAGGAGTTAATTTCATCTAGGTTATATAATTTGTGGACGTATACTATTTTTAGTTACCTGAAAATTCGTTAGTGCTGCTATTCCTCTTCATTCTGATTTTAGTAATTTGATGTTCTTTGTTTTCCTATTTCATCTATCTAAAGTTTTGTCATTATTTGTTGACTTTCTTAAAGAATTACGCATCTTTTATTTCACTGGTTTTCTCTATAACTTTTCTAATCTTTATTTTATTTATTTCCTCTCTAATTTTTATTATCTCCTTCCTTCTGCTTTTTTGACTAGAATTTGCTCTTCTTTTTCTAGTTTCTTAAGATAGTCATATTATTGATTTGGATTTTTAAAAATATGGACATTGGCAGCTATACTTTTTCCTCTAAGTACTATTTTATCTTTATCGTCTAAGTTTTGGTATGCTTTGTTTCTATTTTTTTAATCTCACAGTATTTTCTAATTTTTCTTTAACTTATTCGATTCCTTTGTTATTTAGGGAGTTCATTAATTTTCCCATATTTGGGGTTTTTCCAAATTTTCTTCTGTAATTGATTTCAAATTTCATCCCATTTGGGCCAAAGAACATACATTGTATGATCTCAGTCATTTACATTTATTGTGCCTTGTTTCGTAAGCCAATGGATAGTCTAAGAATGTTCCAGGTATGGTTGTTCCATGGGTGTCTTTTAGTTTTAATTTGTTTTTAAGATTGATCCTTGTAATCTTCTGCTTAGTTATTCCATCTACAATTGGTAGTGAGGTACTGAAACCTCCAACTATTGCTGTCAAATTGTTTATTTCTCTATCATTTCTGTGTATTTTTGTTTTATGTTTTCTAACTTATTTTTTATTTTTTATTTGTTTTTTTTGGTACACAATAGAAGTACATTTAGAGTAAACAATAGTCACTCTCCTTATCTCTCAAAGAGTAGATCTTATTTCTTCTACCAAACCAAGTATTTGTACCCACTAATCAACCTCTCTTTGTTACTCCTCACCCTCTATCTTTCCTGGCCTCTGGTAAACCACCAATCCACCCTCTGTCTTCAGGAGATCCACTTTTTTAGCTCCCATTTATGAGTGCGAACATATGACATTTGTCTGTGTCTGGCTGATTTCACTTAACGTAATGACTACCATTTCTGTCCATGTTGCTGCAAATGGCAGGATTTTATTCTTTTTTTAAGATTGAATAATATTTTATTGAATATATATACCACATTGTCTTCATTCTTTCATCTTTTTATGGGCGATTAGATTGATTCCATATCTTGACTATTGCAAATAGTACTGCAATAAACATGAGAGCACAGATACTTCTCTGATGTATTGATTTCCTTTCTTTTAGATACATAGTCAGCAGTGAAATTGCTGGTTCTTGACCCTAACTTGGATTTAAATAATGTAAAAGACATCTTATTTTATCTTATAATTGGCACTTATTATCAAGTGCTGATGAAAATATTTTCATTTCAGGTGATATTAAATTCTACTCTAATACAAAAGATAAAGGAATGGTATCAACGAAAATGATGGAGTGAGGGCATCTGCAAATTACTTCCTCCATAGAGGCAATTTTAAAAACTGGCAAAAATAATCAGGATCAACATATTTAGAACTTGAAAAATTAGCCAAATGCTTTGAGAAATCCACAAAGTGTTCATTCAAAAAACAAAAAAGGTAGAAGTTTGGTAAGAACTGTAAGTGGCTGTACTAATTCATAGTCCCACCAACAGTAAATGAGCATCCTTCTTTATCTACATCCTCAGCAGTATTTCTTATTTTTTCTTTTTGAAAAAAGCCATTTTACTAGGGTTAGAGAATATCTCATTGTTTTGATCTGCATTTTTCTGATGATCCGTCATGTTAAACCTTTTTCATACACCTATTTGCCATTTGCATGTTTCCTAATTCCTGTTTAGTCTTTTGCCCAGCTCTTAATCAGATTTTTTTTCTATTGGACTGTTTAAGCATCTCATATATTCTGGTTACTAATTCCTTGTCAGATTGACAGTTTTCAAATACATTCTTCAACTCCATGGCCTGTATCTTCAGTTTGTTGATGGTCTTGTTTGCTAGACAGAAGCTTTTTAGCTTAATGTAATCCCATTTATCTGCTTTTGCTTTTGCCTGTGATTTTGAGGTCTTAAAAATAATCTTTGCCCAGACCAATGTCCTGGAGTGCTTCCCAAAAGTATACTTCTAGTGTCATAGTTTTACATCTTAGATTTAAGTATTTAAGTCATTTTGATTTGATTTTTGTACATGGTAAGAAATAAGGGGTTAGTTTCATTCTTCTGCAGATTGTTATTTGGTTTCCTAGCACCATTTATTATAGAGACTGTCCTTTTCCCATTGTGTATTTCTATTATCCTTGTCAAAAATAAGTTGGCTCATTTGCATAAATGTTGTAAATGCATGATTTACATCTGGATTCTCTATGATGTTTCATTAGTCTATGTTTCTGGTTTTGTTTGTTTGTTGGTTTTTGAGACGGAGTCTCGCCCTGTCACCCAGGTTGGAGTGCAATGGTGTGATCTCAGCTCACTGCAACCTCCACCTCCCAGGTTCAAGAGATTCTCCTGCCTCAGCCTCCCTAGTAGCTGGGATTACAGGTGTGCACCACCACACTAATTTTTTTTTATCTTTAGTAGAGACAGAGTTTCACCATGTTGGCCAGGCTGGTCTCAAACTACTGACCTCATGATCCACCCACCTCAGCCTCCCAAAGTGCTGGGATTACAGGCATGAGCCACTGCACCCAGCCAATGTTTCTGTTTTTATGCCAGGACCATGTTGATTTGGTTACTATAGCGTTGTAGTAAATTTTGAAGTCATATAGTGTGATGTCTCCAAGCTTTGTTCATTTTGCTCAGGATTGCTTTGGCTACTGGGCTTTTTGTGGTTCTGTATCAATTTCAGGATTTGTTTTCTATTTATGTGAGAAACATTATGGGTATTTTGATAGTGAGCAAAATGGATTTATAAATTGTTTTGGGTAATATTGTCATATGAATGAAATTAATTTTTATGATTAATGAGTATGAAATAGTTTTCCTTTTTTCTGTCCTCTTCAAGTTCTTTCATCAATGTTTTACAGTTTTTCTTGTATACATCTTTTACTTCTTTGGTTAAATTGATCTAGGTGTTTCATATTCTCTGTAGCTATTGTAAATGGTAATTTTTAAATTTCTTTTTCAGATCGTTCACTGTTGGCATATATAAATGCTACTGATTTTTGTATGTTTATTTGCTATCTTGCAACTTTACTGCATTCATTTATCTGTTCTAAGAGTTTTTTCATGGCATCTTCCGGCTTTTTTTCAAGTAAAACATTATGTCATCTGCAAACAAGGATAATTCAACTTATTCCTTTCCAATTTGGAATACTCTGTAATTATTTTGCTTAATTGCTCTTGCTAAGACTTTCAGTACTATGTTGAATAAAAGTGGTGAAAGTAGGCATCCTAGTCTTGCTCCCGATCCTAGAGGAAAGGCTTTCCATTTTTCTCCATTGAGTAAGACGCTAGCTGTCGTTTGCCATATATGGCTCTTATTATTCTTAAGTATGCTCATTCTATACCCAGTTTGTGGAAGGATTTTATCCTAAAGAGATGTGGAATTTCATTGAATGGATTTTTTTTAGCATTTATTTAAATGATCATGTTTTTTGCTCTTGCTTACTAATGTAATTATTGATTTATATATGTTGAGCCATCCTTGCATCCCTGGAATGAATCCCAGTTGATTATGGTGTAAGATCTTTTTAATGTGTTGTTGAATTTGGTTTGCTAGTATTTCGTTGAAGATTTTTGTGTCTATGTTTATCAGTGATACTGGTCTGTAGTATTCTCTTTTTGTGTGTCCTCATCTGGTTTACGTATCAAAATAATGCTGGCCTGGTAGAAGGAGTTGGGAAGTACTCATTCCACTTCAATTTTTTAAAAGAGTTCAAGAATAATTGGTATAATCTCTTTTTTAAATATTTGGTAGAGTTCAGCAACAAAGCTATAGGGTCTTCCTTTGATGGGAAACTTTTTATTATGACTTCAATCATAATAAAGGTACTCAATATTAGTCACTATTGGTTTGTTGAGGTTTTCTATTTCTTCATGGTTCAAACTTGTAGGTTGCATGGGTTCAGGAATTTATTCATTTCTTCTAAGTTTTGCAATTTGTTGATTTGTAGATGTTTGTAATAGTCTCTAATGATTATTTGTATTTCTGTTTGGTCTCAGTTTTTATGACTCTTTTTTGGTTTCTGATTTTATTTATTTGGGTCTTCTCTCTTTCTTATTCTGGCTAAAGGTTTGTTGAATTTGTCTTTTCAAAAAACAACTTTTTTTCATTGATCTTCTATATTATTTTTAGTCTAATTTTTCTTCATTTCTGCTAAGATTTTTATCATTTGTTTTCACTTACTCACTTTGGGTTTTTGTTCTTGCTTTTCTAGTTCCTTAAGGTCCATTGTTAGATTGTTTATTTTGTTTCCGCTTTCTGTAGCTAGGCATATATACATTTATAATTGTTATAACTTCCTGATGAATTGAATCACTTGTCATTTTATAATGTCTTTGACTTCAGTAACAAATTTTGTCTTAAAATATATGTGTCTGTATTAGTATATCTAGCTCTATTTTGGCTACTCATGGTATATCCCCTTCCTTCATTTTAATTTCAACATATTGTGTCTTTGAATATAAAGTATCTCTTTTAGAGAGCATATAGTTAACTATACTTTTATCCATTCTGCCAATCTCTAAATTTTTAATTTTTGTAATATTTTTATTAAATGTAATTATGATGATATAATTAAAAATAACCAGGATAAATTCAATGGGATAAAATCAAAACTACTTAGAATAGCATATTGATCAATTAAAATCAATATTTCATACATTGTTTTATTTCCTTTTTATGTTTTTTTTCCTTGTGGTAGAATACACATAAAATAAAATTTGGTATCCTAATTATTTTACATATATCATTTAGTGGTGTTGATTATATTTGCAATGCTATGCAACCATCATCATTATTTGCAAAACTTTTTATCATCCCAGGGAGAAATTCTCAACTCAGATAGAAACTCATTAAGCAAGTGTGAGTGCTCTTTTAAAAATCGATTTTCCATAGATGTATAGGTTTATTTCTGAACTCTCACTTTTATTCCATTGGCCTGTATGTTTATCAATGTGCCAGGATCATACTGATTTGATTACCTGGCTTTTTAGTAATTGGGTAGTGTGGGTTCTTTCAATTTGTTCTTTTGTTTTTCAATGTTTCCCTTCATTTGCCTTCTCCCCAGCCTATGGTAGCCTCTCCTCTACTGTATGTCCCTATAATACATATTTTATATAGGTGGAATCATACAATATTAATACTTTTGCGTCTGGCTTATTTCACTCAGCATAATGTTTTCAAGGTTAATCCATGTTTTAGCATGCATCAGAACTTCATTTCTTTTTATTGCTGAATAATATTTTATTGCAGTTATATAGAATATTTTGTTTATCCATTCATCTGTGGATAGATACCTGGGTTGCTTTCACCATTTGACAATATGAATAATAAATATTGATATACGAGTACCTGTGTGAGACCTTGCTTTCCATTCTTTTGGACATATACCTAAGAGAGAAGTTGCTGGGTCATATGGGAGTTCTATTATTAACATCTTGGAGAACTGCCATACTTTTCTACAGCATCTGCACCATTTTACATTCCCATCATCAATGTCTGAGGGTTACAGTATCTCCACATTCTCACCAAGATTTATTATTTTTCTTTTTAAAAAAATTATATAATTATCCTGGTAGATATGAAGTAACAACTAATTGTGCCTTTTATTTGAATTTCCCTAATGGCTAAAAATGTTGGACATCTTTTTTGTGTGCTTATTGGTCATTTGTATAACTTATTTGAGAAACACCTATTCAGGCAGAGTTTCACTCTTGTCGCTCAGGCTGGAGTGCAATGGTGCGATCTTGGCTCACTCTAACCTCCGCCTTCCAGGTTCAAGCGATTCTCCTGCCTCAGCCTCCCAGGTAGCTGGGATTACGGACACCCACCACTTTGCCAGACAACTTTTTGTACTTTCAGTAGAGACGGAGTTTCACCACGTTTGCCAGGCTGGTCTCAATCTCCTGACCTCAAGTGATCCACCTGCCTCAGTCTCTCAAAGTGTTGGGATTCCAGGCTTGAGCCACTGTGCCCGGAGGGTTGTGTGTACTTCTGTTGTTGAGTTGTAGGTATTCCTTGTAGATTTTGCTTATTAAACTCCTATTAGATATATAATTTGCAAATATTTTATCCAGTTCTATACGTTATTTCACTTTCTTTATAATGTCCTTCGATGAACAATATATTTAAATTTTGATGAATTTCAATGTCTAACTTTTCTTTTGTTGCTCATTATTTTGGTTTTATACAAAAAAAATTAAATGCCAAATTTAAAAATCATGTAGATTTACTTATGTTTTCTTCTAAGCATGTTATAAGTTTAGCTCTTATATTGGGTCAATGAATCATTTTGAATTAATTTGTTATATGGCATAAAACACAGATCCAACTTTATTCTTTTAAATGTAGAAATACAGTTGTCCCACACCATTGTTGATAAGACTATCTTTTCCCCATAGAATATACTTGGTGCTCTTATTAAAAATCAGTGTTCCATAGATGTATGGGTTTATTTCTGGACTCTCTATTTAATTCCATTGGCTTGTATGTTTATCCATTTGCCATGGCCATACTGATTTGATCATCTAGCTTTGCAGTAATTGGGAAGTGTGAGTCCTTTCATTTTGTTATTTTCTTTTTCAGCATTGTTTGGAGTATTCAGATCCCTTTGCAACTCCATATGAGTTTGAGGACTGGCTTTTTCATTTCTGCAAAGGGGCTGTTGGAATTTTGATAAGAATTGCATTGAACTTGTAGATCACTTTGGGTAGAATTGACATAACAATACTAAGTCTCCCAATATTTTCATTTATGTAGGTCTTCTTTAACTTCTTTTAGTAATGTTTTGTAGTTGTCAGTGTACAAGTCTTTCACTTCCTTGTTCAAATTTGTTCCTAGGTATTTTATTCTTTGAGATAGTATTATACATTGGAATGCTTTATTAATTACTTTTTTCTATCTGTATTCATAGGAAATATTGGTCTGTAACTTTCTGTTCTTTGGATTTCTCCATCTGACTTTGGTATAAGGATAATGCTTGTCTCATGTAATGACTTGAGAAATGCTCCTTCTATTTTTTGTAAGAATTTAAGATGAATTGGTGTTTATTCTTTTTTACATGTTTGACAGAATTCACCAGTGAAACATCTGATACTGGGCTTTTGTTGTTGTTGAGGAGGAGTTTTGATTACCAGTCTATTCTCTGTACTTGTTATAGGTCTGTTAAGAATTTCTTCTTCTTGAATCACATTAGGTAATTTATGCGTGGCTAAAAATTTGTCCATTTCATCTAGGTTATCTAATTTTGAGGTGTACCATCCATTTCACCTAGGCTATCTAATTTTGGGGTGTTCACAGTATTTCTTTACATTTCTTTCTGTCATTAGAGATAAGTTTAATTAATATAAAATATAGTATTCTATTTCCACAATGATCAAGAACAAATTCTTTAATTTTATGTTTTTATTATGTCCTCTCTCCCAAACTTCACTCCTATCATTTTCCTTTCTTGGGAATCTTGGTGAAGGAATTTTGCAAACAACATCAAATTTCAAAATCTGATTTTGGAAATTGTTGACAAGATTCTGGCTAGTTTCAGACATTTGAAAGCTTTGTTCTGAGTGAAATAATTTATGAATCCTCCGCTTTTACACTAGTTCACTGGTATTTAAAACCAGTAGGATAACTGCTGCCCCTTTGTTGGTGGCCAAAGATGAAATCTGGAATTAAAGATACTTTCACCTTTCCTCCACCATTCAGGGACCAATGGAAATTATAGATAATCTGGGATAAATCTCTCATAACCTTACTATTTGATTATGCATTACAAGCTTCCCCTGCTTTTCTCTCTCTGTCTCTCTGACACACACACACACACACACACGCACACACACACACACTCTTTCCTAACCAGCGATCAGTGTTAACACAATAAAAACTGTTCTTCTTTTCACAGTCTTTAGTTCTAATGCAGAAAGATTTAACATTATGTATAGAGAGTATTTCTTTCTCGAAAAAAATGTGGCAGCATTTTTTATGATGTTGATCTTGTTACCTATTTTAGAAATGTTAAGACCAGTCTTGATATAGATTTGAAATAGTAGTTAAATAATATAGCTAAACATATATATCCGTGAATGTATTTTCTCAGGAATGTTAATAATAGAACATTTACCCTGGAACATTAGATAGATAACTGTGATAAAGATCATTAGACATACAGTCTCAATGATCTTTGCCTACCTAGAGAATTTGTTCAAATGCTTATGTATGCATCTGTAGAAGATCCTGCTATGTCGCTAAACTGTTCAAACCCAAGGTAACCAGTACATTTCCCACTAAGTGAAAAATACTGAACTGGATGATGACTCAGATTTCCTTTCAATCTTAACTCTCTATCACTTAAAATAAGTCTGGGTGTCTAGGGTTATGAGATCAAATTGTGTTTCTTTGTCACTGGAAATCCCCACTTCAAACCTTAAGAACAAGCCATTCAAAAGCTTGCACTGAGGCAACGCACTTAATAGGAAAGCATGACTTCATTTTGGCATGATTCGTCTTCAAATCAGGTCAGTGATTTAGATTTGAATGAGTGGATTGTTCATGGGCACCGGATCAAATTAGACTTTCATTTATTTTAAGAAATTCATTAGACCAATTATGACAACCACAGAGGGATGTCTTATGACTGAGAAGTGCAAATTATAAGAACAATAATATCCATTGTTAAGTGTGAGATGAAAATTTCTGTGTAGCTTGCTCATTAAAATCTGCTTCCTTTTGCAGAAATGTTTTTTAAGTAATGTAGATGGCAGGTAAAAAAACAGTGAACCAAAACATAATTACCGACTTTATAACATTCTGGTAAATGCAAATTGTTTATAAAATAAAATCAGGTCAGAAAATTTAAAGGAAACTGAAAATACCACCAAATTTCTCTTTTAGCATTATGTTATATATTGTGGAAATACACTAATTAGGTTTCAGATAAATAGAAACAAGAATCAAATTATTATATAGTTGGCATTTTTATAGCCACACTCTTACATTTTAGATAAAAATACTGAACACTTTATGAAAAAGGGATTGGGATTTGGAGTCTGACTCATTTATATCTGACTCCATCACTGTTTTTCTTTGGGCAGCTTCCATAGATTATGGTCATCTTAATTTAATCATTGGTGAAACAGGGGCAATTGTGCTTATTTTTTTTAACAATTCAATTAAAAATGATATGTGTGAAGTGTGGAGTATTTTGCATACTATGTATTCTCTTTAAATGTTAGTTAATTTAATGTCATATAACATAATTAGGCACAATTTTAGAGAAAAATAATTGACGTTCTTTTTCTTTTTTTTTTTTTTGCAAACCTTTCGAAATACAGCAATGCAAAGGTACGATACTCACAAAATGACTTTTCATTTGTTGTGGTTCACCATTCCCTTGTAACTTAACTCTCTCCCTCCATGAAAAGCAAAGAATACAAAAGGATTTTAACAAACAATATTAGTATTAGCTTCCTTAGAGTTTATATTTTGTTATGACTGAAATGTTCCATTCCAGCAGAAATATTTGATCATTTTTTTCAGACTGAGAAACAACCTACTAACAAATCTGCAGCCCTCTCAGGAGTGTTATATAGTTTCGGAAATTTTTTTTAAATTTGGTTTAGCAATTCATATTTTTTCATGCTTATCACATCCAAGTTACTGAGACAGCTAGAGAAAGAAACTTCTGAGTGGCCTCATTATTTTCCCTTAGCTAGTATGTCAAATTATGGAAATGGCTTGATACTTGGCTGGAATTAAACTATCTAATAAAAAATATACATTACTATACATATTTCTCAATTCTGGTGATGTTAGTGAAAATGTTTGTACAAACAGCTCTTGTAGTACAATTATATTGTATATATTTGAGTTGAATAATCTCGTAATCTGATTACTAGGTTTGTAAATCTGATTACTATGTTTTGTTTTATCACGAAGAAGAAAAACTAAACAGCCAATAACTATGTAAGGTAAAGTTACCGAATGAGGTAGCATTGGTTTCTCACAAATACTATTCTGTGATTGAGATCATATCATTCTGTCAAGACTACATTTATAAAATCATCAAAATTTATATAAATGTTTTATTAATATTAATCTAAAGAAGGCTTCACAATTAAAGAACAATATGATCTCAATCACAGGTTCAAAGGGATTGAACTGCCATCAGCTTAAATTTTTCTGAAACTAAATAAAATTAGAGCTTTGTTGAGGAGGATGATAATGATTGACGATGATCATGATAGAATTGTTAGACGGGCCACATATGAAAGAAAAAAAAATTAAACAGAGACTATTTGTGCTCCTTTTACAACTGTAGACGACTGTTCAACTTCCTTTTCCTTAATGTGCTATTTATGAGTGAGTCAATAACAGCCGTCACTGACTTCCGAGTCCTTTACAACTAACAAAGAACCTGTGGTTTTCATTGATCATACCCTTGGGTAAGCCTGTGAAATTGGAAAGTTGTTTAAAAAAATTCAGTAACACCAAAAACTGCATAAGTAGCCAAGGCTATAATCGGAAATCACATTTGCATGCAGGTTTCTCTACTGTATTAACTTGTCAAGGCTGTTCTAAAAACCAAGCTACACACTCATGGATCTTTTTTTTTTTTTTTTTTTTTTGAGACGGAGTCTTGCTCTGTCGCCCAGGCTGGAGTGCAGTGGTGCAATCTTGGCTCACTGCAAGCTCCGCCTCCCGGGTTCACGCCATTCTCCTGCCTCAGCCTCTCCGAGTAGCTGGGACTGCAGGCGCCCGCCACCACGCCCAGCTAATTTTTTGTATTTTTTAGTAGAGACGGGATTTCACCGTGGTCTCGGTCTCCTGACCTCGTGATCCGCCCGCCTCGGCCTCCCAAAGTGCTGGGATTACAAGCATGAGCCACCGCGCCCGGCCTCATGTATCTTTTTATAGGAACTGAATAATATCTTTAAACAAACTAGACTCAGCATCCCTGTTGTACCTTAGAACTTTGTCTAATTACTTGTAGCAAAAGAAGACAAGGTGGGACAGACCAGAGGATCAAGACCCTACACTCAGCTGAGCACTGTGGCTCATACCTGTATTCTCAGTGCTTTGGAAGGCTGAGGTGGGTTGGATGGCTTGAGGCTGGAAGTTCATGACCAGCCTAGGCAACATGGGGAAACCTTCTCTACAAAACAGTTCAAAAGTTAGCCAGGCATGATGGTGTGTACCTGTAGTCCTAGCTACTTGGGAGGCTGTGTTGGGATGATTAGTTTGGGAATAGGAGGTCAAGGCTGCAGTGAGCCATTTTCATGCCACTGTGTTCCAGCATGGGCAAGGAAGTGAAACCCTGTCTCAAAAAAAAAAAAAATTAATTAAAAAAAAAAAAGACCCTACACCCTGTAGAACAGAAAGCATTGCAGAGACTGACACTACTCCTTCAGATAAACGGTTGGAAACTCTAAGACAGAGTAGAGAGTACTCCAGGAAGAAAAAAAAGAATATAAGCCAGAATACAAGGCCACAGAGAGACTGTGAGTCTCTTCGTAAATGTTATAAGACAGACCAATTGAGAAAGGAAAGTGGGCACTCCTCATTATAGGACAGGGGTGCTCAGCATTTTGCAAAAATAGGACCTCAAACATAAGACTTACGATATAATTCAAGGGCAAATTTAAAAATTCCTATGATGCCTTCTATGCCATTGCTGATGATAGAGGATTTCATACTTGCTATAATTTAGACAAGGAGTCAGCAAAGTTTTTCTATAAAGAGCCAGAGAGTAAACATTTTAGACTTTGTGAGCCATATTGTCTCTGCCACCATAGACAGTTTGTAAATGAATGGACTGGGCTGAGTTCTGATAACATTTTAGTTACAAAAACTGGAGAGTGGGCCAGATTTTGGCAGTGGGCTATCCTTTGCAGACTCCTGATTTAGGTGCTAGAACATAAATGTTACTAGTCATGTGACAACTTAGATCAATATTAGTTACGCTGATGTGGTCAGCATAATTCCGTGCTGTATTTTAGATCCAGTGGAAGTGCGTGCCAGGATTAGGGGGCTACCACACCCTCTTTCTTCTCTGGCCTCATCTCCTACTGCCTAACCTCTTGGTTGCTCCATTCATTCACACTGGTCGTACTGTTATTCAAAGATCCAGGCAAGGTATGATTTCATTATTAGATCTTGGTGTTACTTCTGTCCAAAACAGTCTCCTCTGAGATATCGTCCCTTAAATATTTGTTTAAATGTCCTTATATTTGTAAGGGATGCATCAGAAAACAGATTTCATCCCAGACGTTCAAATGGATATAATTTAATCCATAAGATTAAAGAAAGACGTAAAAAATGGCACAAGAGCAGGAAGCGAGGCTTAGAGGTAGAGTCACAGTACTCTGGGATAAGAGACCAAGGGGAGAGTCACAGTAGTTGAGTGCAGATTAAGAGTGGAATAGACAGTGGTGAAGGAGTAGAAAGGTGTGGTATCTTCCTTCACACATCATAGGTCATGGCTGACACTCCTGTAACAAAAGACAGAGATTAGCAAGGGAAAAGGATAACAATTTATTTAATCAAATTTTTACATGACACAGAAGCCTTCAGAAATGAAGACCCAGTGACCCAGGGGGAACTGTCTATTTTGATGCTTAGGCTCATGAAGAATGGGTATCCACATAGAAAGTTGACTGGACAAAAGTGTGTAATCCATTGGTAATAGACTGAAGGGGGAAACACAATAATGCAAATATTTATTAGCCTCTTTGTGTAGGGTTTCTTCCTCCTAGGTATGGGCAGGACCTTTCTAGAATAAGTGTCTTCAAGGGAGAGGGAAAAAAGTTAGAATAGCCTTCTAGGTTTTATGGCTTGCTTTGGAGAAGAATTTTTGTTTCCATGACGTGCCTTGGGGAAGAAGAATTTTACTTTCTATGATCCACCTTGGAGAAGAGGAATTCTGAGTTTTATGACTGACTTCAGCAAAGAACGAGAAGAAGGAAACAAGAGGATAAGAAGTCAGAAAGACCTTGCTTCTGAGGTCCTTCCAATCTCCTTTAGTTCAAAGTACTCAGCCCACCAGGTACCAAACTTTAGGGTATTGTGTTCAGAGCCCTAACACTGACCTCGATTTGGGCAAACGTAGTGTAGATGAACACATGGAATCAGATAGAAAGAAGTTGTATTGTTATCTTACATCAACGCCCGTCAGAGAACACCCACTGAAGACAGACAGTAAACAACAAAGTGGATGGGATGTGTTTTATCCAGCAAATGCCAGCTAGTATCTCTCCTTAGCCACTCATAGTGGAGGCGCTCATGGTGGAGGTAGCCAAGATGGCTGCTGGCAAGCCAACAGCATAGGCCCCCTCTCATCCAGCTTTTCATTGTGGCTGCAGAATATCCATCCTGTCGTCATCAGAAACCATGACCTCAACAGGACACTCTTCTATGGGGAGGCCAACCAGCCACTTGGTTGCAAGTTGAGCATTTAGGATCATTCCAAAAAGGGGAGCAGTTGGGTTTGAGTAAGGCTCATGGAAAATTCGCTTTTCTTGCTAACAATGGCTAGGACAATACTACTACTTAAGGATAGTATTATTCACAGATATATTGACATGGGACCCTGTATTATATACTCACAGGCAAAGAAACCTGTTTTATGGTGAAAGAGGTGTTAATGGACACAAGGCGATTGCATGCTAATCCCCATATCACCCAAAAAGTTGAGGCCTGAGAAAATTAAAAGTGAAGCTAAGCATAAACTTGGAAATTATATGTCTGGGATTGTAGTGTTGTCCTTTGAGATGCAGAATGTGTCTTGACCCGGCGGTCATTTAACCATTAAGATAGACTGTATGAGTCCAAGAACCAAAAAGTAAAAAGTGGAGCGACCTTATTTTCATGACTCTGAGAAGCCCAGTGCTTAAGCTTCCATGAGCCAGCCAGGGACTAGTCCGGAAAATAGATATTTCTTGGGAATGTGGAAGGTGTGAGCAATCTCATCTATTGGATTAACCTTCCTTTGCACAGTTATTTAGAAATTTAGAGGTAAATACCAGGTGAACACCAAAAAAAAAAAAAAAAAAAAAAGAAAGAAAGAAAATCCAGAAAATGGAGACATGTTTGCTTTTATGTGATAAAACTAAGGAAATGCAAAGGGTTCAGCACAGTACTCCTTGTGTAGGTAATAATTCTTATAAATGACAAAGCCAGAAGGCATTAAGTTTTAACCATACATATACGCAGTTATGTGTTTCTCTAATATACATACTCTACATTATTTTCTCTTGCATATTGTTGATGGAAATTAACATCTTCTTTAAAATGCTCCTCTTTCTTACCATAATTAAATTTAAAAGAGAAAAAACATTTCCCATGCCAAATTATTTTAATATGTTTACCACACTAGCAATTTTCTAGATTTTTCCCATCGCTTTCTTAATTCTGCTTCCATTTATGCATGATATATTATTTTTATGGAAGGCCAAAACCATACTTTAGCACTTTAGCATGTGTCAAAACTTTTCTGAATATTTTTAAACAAGTAGTCAATGTGTGCTATTTAATTAATCTTCATTAAATATTGATGTTCTATGCTTTTTAAGCAAAATTGCTTAGATATTTGATATTATCAACACTAAGTTATAAAAACCTTTTTAGAAAATAAGTATGTTGTTAGAAAGTGTGTCAACAGAAAAAAATTCCATTCGAAGTCTTTCTTTTGGCTAAATGCAACCTATAATCTAAGACTCTGCCACACTACTTGTCAGAATGTCAAACATTTGCAACTGAAGAGACACTAGTTATGTAGAAAAAGAAAAGTAATGAAAACGTAGCTATGTAAATCATACTGTCAGAAAGAAGTCTTTTGTTGTTTTTTTACTAGCATATCTTTTGCCAGCAAATTTTATTTAGCATTAGATAAGCAAATATTCATTTGCCACAAAGGAAAGCAGTACTTTTGATCTCTTCACAGTGAAAAGTTTCTGTTCTGTAATGGAGTAAAGCTCTAACTAGATTCCACAAAGGTATTATGAAAGTTTGTTCATGTCCATTTTAAATTAAAAAAAGAAATAGAGAACCGCTATTGTAGCTTGATGATATATTTTTTATTTTTTTATAATTAGCAATTATTCTTTTATAGTCTTTTTCTTGTTTTATAACATTTATTCAGCCTTTTCTAAGAATAAAAAGACTAAAAGAAATGGGCCTTCATCATTTTAGTATCTATATTCAAATGTGAGAAAATAAGGCTGAAACTTTTGATGATAACACACAATATTTTAATTCTGCTGCTATGCATTATAGTACAGGTCAAAATAGATTTCCAGAGCCAAATATTTATTGCAAAAAATAGTTTTGTCCTAATTCCAAGGACAGAAGTTCTAATGATGTAGAGACTCATCTAATTGCTATAAAATGCTAAAACTCATACGCATTGAAAAAAACAAGTAGGTTTCTTAAGAGAACAGGATTGCTGGCATGTTGAATAGTTTTGTGTTTTTTTGTTCTTTTATTTTTATTACTTTTTAAATTAATTTTTTCTTTCTCCCAGGTATTCACCTGGTATCTAAGCTAGTGAGTGTAATAAGAATAAATACAAGCTTGAGGCAAAAAACGAACTCTGGGAAACTATAAATGCTGGCATGCCTTTACTTCTTATGAAAGCCAACCACCTGAATGAATAAGTAAACCACCTCAAAGCAAGAAGAGAAATATTTATTGGAATTTCAGATGTAAAATGTTATCACAGAAACAGTAAATGCAATCCCCGTTTAGTTCAATGTACCATATCTTAATTCCAAAAGGTTTCCTTCATGGAAAGAAAAAAATAAGCACTTCAGATATGTTACAGAAATTAAATCTCCAGTAACCAGTGACTTCGTAATGCCAAAGTTTGTGAAGAGTGAAATTATTTTCTTCTATTAGTGTATGTTTTAATAAATAAATTATTTTTCTTTTCATTTGGCAAGACAGGTGAAAGAAGCATAAAATGCAACTTAGGAAAATAGAGCCAAATCAAATTTACAAAAACGAACAAAAAAGCCTCCACTGTTGACCAATATTTGTGAAATAGTTTAGTATAATGTCATTCTGATCTTGTTTCATGACTCTATCAGAAGAAGAAAATTATCTCACTTTATTTCCAGGAAGAAAATATTCATTTTTATTTCAGGACATTGGATTATTACAAAATGTAGGCAAGCAAACAAATATTTTCTGGTATTATTGAGTTGGCTTTGGGGTCATGAAAACGACTGATGCAAATTAATATCACTATAAATCATTATAAAAAGCAACTTGACCATGTCACTGTGCATAGTAGTGTTGTAGCAAAATAAATATAGCTTTGCTTAACTCTTACAGATTTTTTGTATCTTTTGACAAATAACTACAGCAGGAAACAAGGAAGGAATTCTTTTCTTTTCTTTTCGAGACGGAGTCTCACTCTGTCGCCCAGTCTGGAGTGCAGTGGCGCCATCTCGGCTCACTGCAAGCTCAGCCTCCCGGGTTCACGCCATTCTCCTGCGTCTGCCTCTGGAGTAGCTGGGACTACAGGCGCCCGCCACCACGCCCGGCTAATTTTTTGGAGTTTTAGTAGAGACAGGGTTTCACCGTGTTAGCCAGGATGGTCTCTACCTCCTGTCTGGATCTCCTGACCTCATGATCCGCCCGCCTCAGCCTCCGAAAGTGCTGGGATTACAGGCGTGAGCCACCGTGCCTGGCCAGGAAGGAATTCTTAAATAACGTTTACTCTTTCTTATTTTACAACATCATGAGAGGTGGCAACGTGCTAGCAGCCCTCGCTCGCTCTCGGCACCTCCTCGGCCTCCGCGTCCGCTCTGGCCGCGCTCCAGGAGCCCTTCAGCCCGCTGCTGCGCTATGAGGGCCCTTCTCTGGGGCTGGCAGAGGCCTGAGCCGGCTCCCTCTGCTCTCGAGGAAGTGTGAAGAGAGAGGCGCTGGCAGGAGCCGGGGCTGCACGCAGCGCTGGTCGGCCGGTGTGGGGTCCGGGTGGGCGCGATCTTGGCCCCTGCTGGGCTTGATCGGAGGCTGGGTCCCATGTGTGGACTGCCCTTCCCTCTTCGCGGGGTCTTTGGCCATGATGGTGGGTCTCCGTCTCTTTCTCGCTTCCCCTCTTTTCCTCTTGATTGTCTGGGAGGAGCTTCCTCTAGGCTGCTGGAGTGCCCGGGCTAGGTGCCGCAAAGTCCCACAGCCAGTGCCAGTGAGAGGTGAAGCTGGCTGGGCTTCTGGGCTGGGTAGGGACTTGGAGAACTTTTCCATCTAGCTAAAGGATTGTAAGCACACCAATCAGCACTCTGTGTCTAGCTAAAGGTTTGTAAACACACCAATCAGCACTCTGTCAAAACAGACCAATCATCTCTCTGTAAAATGGACCAATCAGCAGGATGTGGGTGGGGCCAGATAAGGGAATAAAAGCAGGCCACCTGAGCTAGCAGCGGCAACCCTCTCAGGCGCCCTTCTGTGCTGTGGTGGCTTTGTTCTTTCGCGCTTTGCAATAAATCTTGCTGTTGCTCACTCTTTGGGTCTGTGCTGCCTTTATGAGCTGTAACACTCACAGTGAAGGTCTGCAGCTTCACTCCTGAAGCCAACAAGACCATGAACCCACGGGGAGGGTTGAATAACTCTGGATGGGAGGAACGAACAACTCCGGACACCACCTTTATGAATTGTAACACTCACCTGGAAAGTTTGCAGTTTCAGTCCTGAGGCCAGTGAGACCAGGAACCCACTGGAAGGAACGAACAACTCCAGATGTGCCGCCTTTAAGAGCTGTAGCACTCACGGTGAAGGTCTGCAGCTTCACTCCTGAAGTCAGTGAGACCATGAACCCACCAGAAAGAAGAAACGCTGGACACATCTGAAAATATGAAGGAACAGACCCCGGACACACCATCTTTAAGAACTGTAACACTCACTGCAAAGGTCCGCAGCATCATTCTTGAAGTCAGCGAGACCAAGAACCCACCAATTCCGGACACAATCACAAAATTAAACTTCCTCAAATAGAGATTGACAGTAAATGTAATCTGTATTTCTGTTCATGCCACCATTGGTAGTGAATTATTTAAATATATAAAACATTCTCGAATAACTTGTAACAGGACAATTACCTATCTAATATTTGTTGTTTATAAAATGAAATGTAATGTCCATCTAATAATTTAAATTGTTTTTACAAGCTGGTCTAACAGGAATGTTTCTTATTCTTCCATATGTTCTTAACAGACTTACTTTGTGTTTACTTTTTGTCATCTTTATAAAATCACAAATCTCCTCTACATTACGTATTTATACAAAACATACACTTCTCTTGGATTGTCAAAACGAACTCTCTCCCTTAAAAAACATTGTAGAATTTAGCTTTAATAGCCTCTCCCCAGAGTGAAAGAAAACATTATTATTTCTTACTGTAAAAGCAAGAATGTGTCTATGCCAAATTTCTTTAATAACTGGGACGAGTTCTCACTGTCTTTATATGAACCAAGGTCAAGGGTTCATGAGGTTTAATAGCACATAACATTCTCTCCTAGGGAATAAAACTGTGGAAAGGTATCCTGAGTGGAAAATCCACTTCATGATTACTTTCAAGGTAGTTTTGATAGTATATTATCCTTTTCCCATCAATCAGGGATAATATGGATGTTTATATTGATTTTACTTACACTGAATTACTCAGAAATTCTACTTCATAAAAGAATGTCATAATTCATTTTGTTTTGCTTTTGAAAGCTCACATGTACATTCCAAAGCATACCTATTATCCAAGGCAGCTACTGAAAGACTTGGAGAATCAAGTAATAAAATGGAAATAATATTTAAATTATTTGTTAATTGAGCATTAAGTTTCTCTCAAACTTTCTCATAATGGTATATGAGTTAACTCAAATTAAATATTTCAACCTTGTAGTAGTTACCAATAGTCTAAAAACCAGAGTCTTCTGATCGTCTTGATCAGCAGAAGAAAATTGAAAGAGACAAAAAAAAATCATATCTATTATATAGACAGAGCAAGAGTGAGTCAACTAACAATTGTATTTTCCTGCGTTAGCAAAATATATTGCCCAGGATGCTACTACTCCATGCGGGTAATTAATTGTCTACTTTATATTTTGACTAGGAAGAGTTGCCAAAATTTTTGCTTGCTATTTCCAAATATCTAATGATTTTAGACAGAGTTCTCCAGAGAAACAGAATCAATAACTATATAAAAATATAGAGAAAGAGAATTATTATGAGGGATTGGGTCATGTGATTTTGGAGGCTGAGAAATTTCATCAACTGCTGTTTGCAAGCCAGAGGCCCGGGAAGGCAAATAGGGTAGTGCCAGTCCAAACCTCAAGGTCTGAGAACCAGGGGAATCAATGGCAGAAATTCCATTTTGAGTCCAAAGTCCAGAGAGCCAAATAACTGATGTCCAAAGAAAGAAAAAGATGATGTCTCAGCTCAAGCAGAGACAGCCAGTTCTCCCTTCCTTTGCCTTTTTGTTCTGTTTGGGTCCTCAATGCATTGGATGAGCTCCACCCACATTGGTGAGGGCAATCTTTACTCAGTCTATCAAAATGACACCTTCACAGACGCATCCAGAAATAATGTTTTACCTGCTATTTGGGCATTCCTTAGCCCGGCCAAGTTGACCTTAGAAAAATTAACCACCACATTTTCTATGCATGTGCACACTTCAAAGGCTCCAAGTCCTGGAGGAATGAGTTGTCTTTTCTGTAATCACGTCTGATTAATTCAATGGGGAATCACTCTTTTACTACTACTATGTTTAGTTTAAAGCCGTGGTTAACCTCCGCACAATTTTAGGAGTAGAATTTACAAATAATACAGTGAGGATGCAGAAATGGCCAGAGAGAAGTTGTTTGATGGAGTTCTAGATCCACCTTTTCCACAACCACCCCAATTATGGGCTTAGTACTTAAAGAAGATTGCAAATAGAGGAAAAACATTTTCCTCTCTTCTTCCCAAAGGCTTTTGAGTATGAGAATTGGTGGATTTCAATAGCACGTTAATAGCCATACATCTCTCCCACCAACCCACACTTCCTCCACCACCACTTCTCATATGGGATTCCTTTAACTGACCTATACCTAGATTCTTTCTGCCTATGTGGCTCTCAGGAAGCTTCAGGATTTTTAACAGTTTATGTATCAGAACATTGTGCTGGGCTGCTCCTGGCGATTTTTCAAGTTAGACAAACTCCAAACAAAATTGTATAAATCTTATTTTTCAATGATTTCAGACTCCTCGTTTTGAAGTGGTAACTTTATAATAATAATATTTATGTTATTATAATATCATCTATATCACACATAATACATTATAACATTTAACAAAATAATTGCTGCCATTTATTGAATCTATATGTGTAGGAGTAGGTGTGGTGTGTGTATAAATATGTAAGTATATATTAATATATACCAGGTACTATTAAACATAGTATAGGCATGCTTTTATTAATACTCAGAGCGGCCAGGCGTGGTGGCTCACGCCTGTAATCCTAGCACTTTGGGAGGCTGAGGCGGGCAGATCACGAGGTCAGGAGATCGAGACCATCCTGGCTAACACGGTGAAACACCATCTCTACTAAAAATACAAAAAATTAGCCGGGCGTGGTGGCAGACGCCTGTAGTCCCAGCTACTTGGGAGGCTGAGGCAGGAGAATGGCGTGAACCTGGGAGGCGGAGCTTGCAGTGAGCCGAGATCATGCCACTGCACTCCAGCCTGGGCAACAGAGTGAGACTCCATCTCAAAAAAAAAAAAAAATACTCATAGCAACTTTGTAAAGAAATTATTGTCCAGAGGCAGTAAATCAATCATGAAAAATGAAAGTTTACAGCTGTGGTAGAGATGTACATGGCCCAGTCCTTCTGAAGAACTTCTTTCTCCAGCTACTGGGAGTGCTGCCAGCATAAAACTCTCAGCTGTCAGCTTTCTCCAGAAATTGTCCTCAGCTGAAGAGTGCTATCTTGTTGAAGAGCACTCCCTTTCTTAGGGCCAGACCTCATATGGTGAGTGGGATGATACAGTGATATCATGGCTCAGAAACTCTTGTTCCAAATGGAACAACTCCAAAGTGTCATTCCACCTTCCAAGGTCCCTGTGGGGTTTGCTGAGGCTTTTGTTCTTCCCCTGGCCAATCTTGATTTTTTTTGTTTTGCCTCCTAAAGTGTAGATCCAGAAAGCATTCCCCAATTAACTTCCCACAAGCTGATCTGTGACTTCAGAGTCAGCTTCTTGTAAAACCCAACCTTCAACAGTGACCATCTAATCTATTGTCAAATCTGCGATTTTTTTTTTTTTTTGTAAGTGGAAGAGTGTGCTAATCGGATGGAATGCAGGTGCAATAGGCACAGACTACAATAGTCTCAGGTGCATTGAGATTTTATGGTCACTCCAGGTTTCAGGTAATAGAAACATGGGTTCAATACCACCTTACTAGTTGTGGAATGTTGGGCTGATTATTAACCTTGCTAAGTCTCACTCTTCTCATTTGTAAATGCAAGATAATGATACCTGCTATACTGGAGAATTGGAATATTGGGAAGATAATATGTATAAAACATTGATATATTGCCCAAGACTTACATGGGAGATGTTATCATTATACTCAATTTATAGATGATATGAAGCTCAGAGAGATTAAGTAAGCCCAAAATTCACACATCTCATTATGTGGAGCAGTCAAAATTCAAACTCAGTTTTCTAATTCTAAAAACCATCTTGATAATCTGTGAATTTGTTACACTATTTTTATGGCCATTTTAAGAATTTATTATTTCAAACTTAAAACACTACTCCTTAACTATCTGATGTATTGAGTACTCTTTTGATTATAATTGACAAAAACACATGCATTCAAACAAGCTTAATCAACAAAGAAATTTATTCACTCATGTAGTAGAAAACCTCAGGGGGTGCTCTCTGTACAAGCCTGGCTGCTCTCACGCCCTGCAATGGTAATGTAAGAATTTTGCCTCTCCCACTCCATATTTGATCTATTATTTTCCATGTTGACTTTGTTTTCAGTCTGACTTTTCTACGCATTTGGAAACATGGCTGTTAGCAGCTCCAGGCCAATATAGCATGCAATTCCAGATCTGAGAAAAGCAAAATTCTTTATTTTCCACCATTCATACTAATCCCTTAAAAGAGCTTTTGGGTCCTACCTGGGACATGTACCTTTCTGAGGTGCACTTTGACCTCTCTTCTTAAACCTCCAAATTTTTCTGCCCTTCCTCTCTCAGCTAATATTCTTGTTTTTCATTTTACGGGGAAGATGAAAGCAGCCAAAAGAGAATTTCCTGATGCTCCCACCATCAAATCCATCAGCATACCTGCATCTAAAATTGCATTCTTTGCTTTCCTTCCTTTGACAGTGGCTGGTCTGTCAGTATTTCTACCAAAGACCACACCGCATCCTATCCTCTTACCAGAGAGCATTTTCCTGAAAATGATCATTTCTGCGTTCCCCCTTATGTTTTCCCCTATACTGAATCATTCCGATTATGATGTTTCAAATGAAGAATTATAATTCAAGTATTTCTTTTAGTGCAATGAGTGAGAGATAAAGGTTACATTTAACATTAAGATTGCTTCAGAGCATAAAAGTTCTTTTTGCACCGTGTTGGAAACTATTGAAGTACTATCTTCACAGCGTAACTCTCCGTACGTGCACTTCATTGCTCCTCAATTTTTCTGCCTTTCTCCAATACAGTACCTGATACTGCCCTACTTTCTATTCTCTTGTATCCTTATTTTTTGCCTAATTGAGAGAGAACAGTGATGATAATTAAACAATTGAATGAAAACCAATTCCTGTGATAGTGCTGGATGCTTAATAGGTAACATCTTCTGCTCGAGTTACTGAGACTTCACCTACTTTGAAGCTACTGATCTCAGAGAAGATTAAGGAATAATTACGGAGGAGATAATTTTAGGTGAATTTGAATTTATAAGGAAATGTTGTCCAGGAAAATTATAGGGTCCATTTTTTTACCAGGCGTGAGACATATTTAGTACAGAGAATATTAGGGAGTGGTTAGTCAGAATGGCTGCTTTGGAAAATGAATTTAACTGTAAGAAGTCTTTCTATGAGTACATATAACAGTGGAATAAAATGGTGGTGGAGGTGAAAGATCAGTTCATGTGATACATTTTGACTTCAAATTTCTAGTCTCTGAGGATTAAGAAGGTACCAGTGAAGAAAGGTTTGATTTTCAAAGAGAAGCAGCCAATGTCCCATGACACCATTAATAAAAAAAAAAAAAAAAGATAACACTTTAGAGTTTGCAAAGTTCATTTATTTTGATTATCTAATTCAAAAGTGACAAAACCTTATGAGGTAGCAATTGCTGTACTTTAATAAGGAATGGAAACTAAGAGAAATTAAGTAAGATTTACCTTGGATTTCCAAGGTAATCCAATAAGTGAGTCAAACCCAGGCTATAGGTAAAGAAATTGGCCACTCAGTTCTAAAACATGTATGTTCACAATTGTAGAGTGCTGCTATCTTTTGAAAAATGGCCCTGAGTGAAACATGCTGTCCCGTATTCACTTTTTTGTATAGTTTTTAACCAATATAAATGAGGGCTTGCCCTATGTAAACAATAGAATGTGGCATGTTTCTTTTTCTGTTGGAATGTGTAGTCTGAAGGAAGCCAACTTTTTGAACATGAAGTTCAAGCACTCTGAGGACTCTAAGTTTGAGGAAGCCCAAGCTAGCCATATGGGGAGTCCACAAAAAGAAAAACAGCTATAGTGTCTGCTCTTTTAGCAATCCAACCTGAAGTGTCAGACATGTGAATGAGGATACTTTCTTGGTTGTCCAGTCTAGTTGAACTTTCAGATAACTCTAGATTCTGCTACCATCTGACCGACACTCCAGGAGATATCTCAAGTGAGAAATAACCAGTTGGGCTCAGTCAATACACAGCACCATAAATAATTATTTTGGTTTCCAAGTTTTGGGGTGACATTTTGTGTAGCATTAGATAAACAAAACCCTGCTTATCTCCAAAGTTGGGGAACGGGAGAAATAAAAGGATCACATAAGGTAAATAAGGGGCATTGCTTTGCAAACTTTGAAAAATACTATATAGAATGTATGGATAATACATAGGGACTCAGAAGTCATAAGCCCTGAGTTTGAATCCTCCTCTTGATATTTTCTCACTCTGTGACTCTTGGATAAATCACACTCAATTTCTCCTAGTCTAAATGTGATTATCAATAAAATTATGATAATAAAGCCTTGCTCTGTTTAGAGTCTTAGATGAGCAAATGTGGTGTGTAAATGATTCTGTAAATTTTATACAATTATACAGATATATTTCATATTGCTATTATTATAATTAAAAACACAGAGTCAGGATAATTTGGTCCTGTGCACAAGAGGCAGATTATGTTTGAATTAATCAAATAGAATTTGAGCACAGGAGTCATTCACCCCTTCATTCAACATGCTATTTAGCACTGAGTATACATCAGAAACTGTGCTCTAATCTTGGTATCTGACACTGAAAAAAACAGATAAAAAAAACTGTCTACGTGGAGCTTACACTCTAACACTTATCAAATAAATGATGTCCATTTAGTCGGCTTCTATTAACATTATAGGAATCAAATTGTGCTCTGATTATTCTCAGTCATCATAGTGCTGGTGGTGGCAAAGTGACAAATTTTGTGGAGATAGTGGCAGAGAATTTTTATTTTGAAACAGTAATAGAATAATTAATTATTAATTCTTGTGAGAATGACTGAAAATTCTATCACACTGTTTGGCGAAGGGAGGGGGGAAATTCAGCATCATATTGTTCTTGGAGAATGACAATTTCCTAAGTTTCTCTAGTTTAAAAATAGTGAAATATGAAATTCGATGTTTCTTGCGGAAATATAGTGAAACAGACACTCATCTGAGAAGATTACTTCCCTCCTAGTGTAAGCACTCGAGGACTCAAACATCGACCAGTTTTCCATGAAAATAATTTGCTTTAAATTATTCGAAGTGCCTGAAAGGGAAAAATATATTATTAAATGGGCCTATCACATAGAAAAATACAAAATCCACAAAGTGGACATCTGAGTACTGCCTTTCTAGGTTTACAGCATGAAATGTCAGAAATAATAGCACTTGAAAAGATATGAATTTACAATGGTGTGATGTAGCCAAAGTGAACGGTATCACTTACATGCTTACCAACAACCTGCAGGTTTGAGATAAAAAGGAATCTTGTTTCAGTTCCATGAAAGATGGCATGCCTACTATACATCATGTAAATGAATTTCTAAAAACTTACATGCTTAGAAGTTATTTCATGATTACTAACCCTTGGAAAGAAGATGACCACAGGAGTCAGATAATTCTAAAATATAAGGGAGTTGAGGGAAAAGACATTTGGTGAATGAAATGGGTAAGGAAAGGAAACAGATCCAATTGTTTACAGCTGCATTGTGTTATTTAGGAAGGAACCACTACCTTCTGAATATTGAAAAGCATTTCTGAAAAGGTCAAGTTTAAGGCTGAATCTTGATCTTAAATTGGATTTAAATTATACATGTAATAGAAATCTTATTTTTATCTTATTAGCAAGTGCTCATGAAAATATTTTTATTTCTAGTGATATTACATTTGACCGTAATATGAAAAAGAAGAGTGATAGCAATACAACTGATGATGTGAGGGCATATGCAAATTATCTCCTCCATAAAAACAATTAAAAATGTGCAAAAATAATCAGAATCTTTTCTAAAAGAAAGAGAAGTTGGGCAGAGAAAAGCTTGTGCACTCACTCTTTCAGACTGTTTGAAAAGAAATGAAGTTCTTTTTTAACTTTTATTTTATTTTATTTTTTTCTGTTTAAAATTATTATCATTTTTTTATTATACTTTAGGTTTTAGGGTACATGTGCACAATGTGCAGGTTTGTTACATATGTACCCATGTGCCATGTTGTTTTGCTGCACCCATTAACTCATCATTTAGCATTAGGTATATCTCCTAATGCTGTCCCTCCCCCCTCCCCCCGCCTGTTCTCAGTCATAGGGGGGAATTGATTTGATTGCCTGTGTCCATGTGTTCTCATTGTTCAATTCCCACCTATGAGTGAGAACATGCGGTGTTTGGTTTTCTGTCCTTGCGATAGTTTACAGAGAATGATGTTTTCCAGTTTCATCCATGTCCCTACAAAGGACATGAACTCATCATTTTTTATGGCTGCATAGTATTCCATGGTGTATATGTGCCACATTTTCTTAATCCAGTCTATCGTTGTTGGACATTTTAGTTGGTTCCAACTCCTTGCTATTATGAATAGTGCCGCAATAAACATACGTGTGCATGTGTCTTTATAGCAGCATGATTTATAGTCCTTTGGGTATATACCCAGTAATGGCATGGCTGGGTCAAATGGTATTTCTAGTTCTAGATCCCTGAGGAATCGCCACACTGACTTCCACAATGGTTGAATTAGTTTACAGTCCCACCAACAGTGTAAAAGTGTTCCTATTTCTCCACATCCTCTCCAGCAGATGTTGTTTCCTGACTTTTTAATGATGGCCAATCTAACTGGTGTGAGATGGTATCTCATTGTGGTTTTGATTTGCATTTCTCTGATGGCCAGTGATGATGAGCATTTTTTCATGTGTTTTTTGGCTGCATAAATGTCTTCTTTTGAGAAGTGTCTGTTCACATCCTTCGCCCAGTTTTTGATGGGATTGTTTGGTTTTTTTCTTGTAAATTTGTTTGAGTTCATTGTAGATTCTGGATATTAGCCCTTTGTCAGATGAGTAGGTTGCAAAAATTTTCTCCCATTCTGTAGGTCGTCTGTTCACTCTGATGGTAGTTTCTTTTGCTGTGCAGAAGCTCTTTAGTTTAATTAGATCCATTTGTCAATTTTGGCTTTTGTTGCCATTGCTTTTGGTGTGTTAGACATGAAGTCCTTGCCCACGCCTATGTCCTGAATGGTATTGCCTAGGTTTTCTTGTAGGATTTTAATGGTTTCAGGTCTAACATTTAAGTCTTTAATCCATCTTGAATTAATTTTTGTATAAGGTGTAAGGAAGGGATCCAGTTTCAGCTTTCTACATATGGCTAGCCAATTTTCCCAGCACCAGTTATTAAATAGGGAATCCTTTCCCCATTGCTTGTTTTTGTCAGGTTTGTCAAAGATCAAATAGTTGTAGATATGCAGCATTATTTCTGAGGGCTCTGTTCTGTTCCATTGATCTATGTCTCTGTTGTGGTACCAGTACCATGCTGCTTTGGTTGCTGTAGCCTTGTAGTATAGTTTGAAGTCAGGTAGCTTGATGCCTCCAGCTTTGTTCTTTTGACTTAAGATTGACTTGGCTATGCGGGCTCTTTTTTGGTTCCAAATGAACTTTAAAGTAGTTTTTTCCAATTCTGTGAAGAAAGTCATTGGTAGCTTGATGGGGATGGCATTGAATCTATAAATGACCTTGGGCAGTATGGCCATTTTCACGATATTGATTCTTCCAACCCATGAGCATAGAATGTTCTTCCATTTGTTTGGATCCTCTTTTATTTCACTGAGTAGTGGTTTGTAGTTCTCCTTGAAGAGGTCCTTCACATCCCTTGTAAGTTGGATTCCTAGGTACTTTATTCTCTTTGAAGCAATTGTGAATGGGAGTTCACTCATGATTTGGCTCTCTGTTTGTCTGTGATTGGTGTACAAGAATGCTTGTGATTTTTGTACATTGATATTGTATCCTGAGACTTTGCTGAAGTTGCTAATCAGCTTAAGGAGATTTTGGGCTGAGACAATGGGGTTTTCTAGATATACAATCATGTCATCTGCAAACAGGGACAGTTTGACTTCCTCTTTTCCTAATTGAATACCCTTTATTTCCTTCTCCTGCCTGACTGCCCTGGCCAGAACTTCCAGCACTATGTTGAATAGGAGTGGTGAGAGAGGGCATCCCTGTTTTGGGCCAGTTTTCAAAGGGAATGCTTCCAGTTTTTGCCCATTCAGTATGATATTGGCTGTGGGTTTGTCATAGATAGCTCTTATTATTTTGAGATACATCCCATCAATACCTAATTTATTGAGAGTTTTTAGCATGAAGGGTTGTTGAATTTTGTCAAAGGCCTTTTCTGCATCTATTGAGATAATCATGTGGTTTTTGTCTTTGGTTCTGTTTATATGCTGGATTACATTTATTGATTTGCATATGTTGAACCAGCCTTGCATCCCAGGGATGAAGCCCACTTGATCATGGTGGATAAGCTTTTTGATGTGCTGCTGGATTTGGTTTGCCAGTATTTTATTGAGGATTTTTGCATAATTGTTCATCAAGGATATTGGTCTGAAATTCTCTTTTTTGGTTATGTCTCTGCCAGGCTTTGGTATCAGGACGATGCTGGCCTCATAAAATGTGTTAGGGAGGATTCCCTCTTTTTCTATCGATTGGAATAGTTTCAGAAGGAATGGTACCAGTTCCTCCTTGTACCTCTGGTAGAATTCGGCTGTGAATCCATCAGGTCCTGGACTCTTTTTGGTTGGTAGGCTATTGATTATTGCCACAATTTCAGAGCCTGTTATTGGTCTAGTCAGAGATTCAATTTCTTCCTGGTTTAGTCTTGGGAGGGTGTATTTGTCAAGGAATTTATCCATTTCTTCTAGATTTTCTAGTTTATTTGCATAGAGGTGTTTGTAGTATTCTCTGATGGTAGATTGTATTTCTGTGGGATCGGTGGTGATATCCCCTTTTTCATTTATTATTGCATCTATTTAATTCTTCTCTCTTTTCTTCTTTATTAGTCATGCTAGCAGTCTATCAGTTTTGTTGATCCTTTCAAAAAACCAGCTCCCGGATTCATTAATTTTTTGAAGGGTTTTTTGTGTCTCTGTTTCCTTCAGTTCTGCTCTGATTTTAGTTATCTCTAGCCTTCTGCTAGCTTTTGAATGTGTTTGCTCTTGCTTTTCTAGTTCTTTTAATTGTGATGTTAGGGTGTCAATTTTGGATCTTTCCTGCTTTCTCTTGTGGGCATTTAGTGCTATAAATTTCCCTCTACACACTGCTTTGAATGTGTCCCAGAGATTCTGGTATGTTGTGTCTTTGTTCTCGTTGGTTTCAAAGAACATCTTTATTTCTGCCTTCATTTCATTATGTACCCAGTAGTCATTCAGGAGCAGGTTGTTCAGTTTCCATGTAGTTGAGAGGTTTTGAGTGAGTTTCTCAATCCTGAGTTCTAGTTTGATTGCACTGTGGTCTGAGAGACAGTTTGTTATAATTTCTGTTCTTTTACATTTGCTGAGGAGAGCTTTGCTTCCAACTATGTGGTCAAATTTGGAATAGGTGTGGTGTGGTGCTGAAAAAAATGTATATTCTGTTGATTTGGGGTGGAGAGTTCTGTAGATGTCTATTAGGTCCACTTTGTGCAGTGCTGAGTTCAATTCCTGGATATCCTTGTTAACTTTCTGTCTCGTTGATCTGTCTAATGTTGACAGTGGGGTGTTAAAATGTCCCATTATTATTGTGTGGGAGTTTAAGTCCCTTTGTAGGTCACTCAGGACTTGCTTTATGAATCTGGGTGCTCCTGTGTTGGGTGCATATATATTTAGGATAGTTAGCTCTTCTTGTTGAATTGATCCCTTTACCATTATGTAATGGCCTTCTTTGTCTCTTTTGATCTTTGTTGGTTTAAAGTCTATTTTATCAGAGATTAGGATTGCAACCCCTGCCTTTTTTTGTTTTCTATTTGCTTGATAGATCTTTCTCCATCCCTTTATTTTGAGTCTATGTGTGTCTCTGCACGTGAGATGGGTTTCCTGAATACAGCACACTGATGGGTCTTGACTCCTTATCCAGTTTGCCAGTCTGTGCCTTTTAATTGGAGCATTTAGCCCATTTACATTTAAAGTTAATATTGTTATGTGTGAATTTGATCCTGTCATTATGATGTTAGTTGGTTATTTTGCCTGTTAGTTGATGCAGTTACTTCCTAGCCTCAATGGTCTTTACAATTTGGCATGTTTTTGCAGTGGCTGGTACCGGTTGTTCCTTTCCATGTTTAGTGCTTCCTTCAGGAACTCTTTTAGGGCAGGCCTGGTGGTGACAAAATCACTCAGCATTTGCTTGTCTGTAAAGTATTTTATTTCTCCTTCACTTATGAAGCTTAGTTTGGCTGGATATGAAATTCTGGGTTGAAAATTCTTTTCTTTAAGAATGTTGAATATCAGCCCCCACTCTCTTCTGGCTTGTAGAGTTTCTGCTGAGAGATCAGCTGTTAGTCTGATGGGCTTCCCTTTGGGGGTAACCCGACCTTTCTCTCTGGCTGCCCTTAACATTTTTTCCTTCATTTCAACTTTGGTGAATCTGACAATTATGTGTCTTGGAGTTGCTCTTCTCAAAGAGTATCTTTGTGGCATTCTCTGTATTTCCTGAATCTGAATGTTGGCCTGCCTTTCTAGATTGGGGAAGTTCTCCTGGATAATATCTTGCAGAGTGTTTTCCAACTTGGTTCCATTCTCCCCGTCATTTTCAAGTACACCAGTCAGACGTAGGTTTGGTCTTTTCACATAGTCCCAAATTTCTTGGAGGCTTTGTTTGTTTCTTTTTATTCTTTTTTCTCTAAACTTCTCTTCTCACTTCATTTCATTCATTTCATCTTCCATCAGCGATACCGTTTCTTCCAGTTGATCGCATCAGCTACTGAGGCTTCTGCAATCTTCGCGTAGTTCTCAATACTTGGCTTTCAGTCCCATCAGCTCCTTTAAGCCCTTCTCTCCATTGGTTATTCTAGTTATCCATTCGTCTAATTTTTTTTCAAAGTTTTTAACTTCTTTGCTATTGTTTTGAATTTCCTCCCGTAGCTTGGAGTAGTTTGATCGTCTGAAGCCTTCTTCTCTCAACTTGTCAAAGTCATTCTCTGTCCAGCTTTGTTCTGTTGCTGGTGAGGAACTGCGTTCCTTTGGAGGAAGAGAGGTGCTCTGCTTTTTAGAGTTTCCAGTTTTTCTGCTCTGTTTTTTCCCCATCTTTGTGGTTTTATCTACTTTTGGTCTTTGCTGATGGTGATGTACAGATGGGTTTTTGGTGTGGATGTCCTTTCTGTTTGTTAGTTTTCCTTCTACCAGACAGGACCCTCAGCTGCAGGTCTGTTGGGGTTTGCTGGAGGTCCACTCCAGACCCTGTTTGGCTGGGTGTCAGCAGCGGTGGGTGCAGAACAGCAGATTTTTGTGAGACCACAAATTCAGCTGTCTGATAGTTCCTCTGGAAGTTTTGTGTCAGAGGAGTACCTGGCCGAGTGAGGTGTCAGTCTGTCCCTATTGGGGGGTGCCTCCCAGTTAGGCTGCTCGGGGGTCAGGGACCCACTTTAGGAGGCAGTCTGTCCGTTCTCAGATCTCCAGCTGCGTGCTGGGACAACCACTACTCGCTTCAAAGCTGTCAGTCAGACAGGGACATTTAAGTCTGCAGAGGTTCCTGCTGAATTTTTGTTTGTCTGTGCCCTGCCGCCAGAGGTGGAGCCTACAGAGGCAGGCAGGCCTCCTTGAGCTGTGGTGGGCTCCACCCAGTTTGAGCTTCCTGGCTGCTTTGTTTACCTAAGCAAGCCTGGGCAATGGCAGGCGCCCCTCCCGCAGCCTGGCTGCCACCTTGCAGTTTGATCTCAGACTGCTGTGCTAGCAATCAGCGAGACTCCGTGGGCATAGGACCCTCCAAGCCAGGTGCGGGACACAATCTCCTGGTGTGCCGTTTTCCAGGCCCATTGGAAAAGTGCAGCATTAGGGTGGGACTGACCCGATTTTCCAGGTGCCATCTGTTACCCCTTTCTTTGACTAGGAAAGGGAACTCCCTGACCCCTTGTGCTTCCCGAGTGAGGCAATGCCTCGCCTTGCTTCGGCTCATGCACAGTGCGCTGCACCAACTGTCCTGCACCCACGTTTGGCACTCCCTAGTGAGATGAACCCGGTACCTCAGATGTAAATGCAGAAATCACCAGTCTTCTGTGTCGCTCAGGCTGGGAGCAGTAGACCGGAGCTGTTCCTATTCGGCCATCTTGGCTCCACACCTTACTTTTATTTTATTTTCAAGTCATTATTTTTCAATTGCACTCCTTTGGTTGCTAGTGAAGTAAACATTGTTCCCAAGTGACTTTAATTTCCTCAAATTACAGAAACTATAAATAAACATTCACAAATTTTGCATTTATATTATCAATGCAAGTAAGATATTTTTATACAATCATATTTAAATTGGGTTTGTTTATTTGAATATATTTCACGAACATCTTAGTTCAGCTTAGCATTTTAATACTATTGAAATTGTTTATCAGAAATAATGAGCCTAATTATGAACTCATGGTATGTCAACAATTTCTGGATTTTCTCCCAAATCACCATCAAGTCTGTGAAAAGAGCCGTTGAATCATTTGTTTTTAAACATAAACCAAGCAAACCTTTCTAGGAACTGAAAACTGTATTTTCCCATTAATGTGATCATTTCAGGAATTTTGCTAAATAGGGGGTCAATATAAACCAACAAAAATTACCCATACTCACCATCAAGAGGTAGTTGTGGTAACTTATTTTTATATTTCCTTCAATTCTTTTCTAAGCTTTTTTTTCAACTTTTATTTTAGAATTGGGGTTATGCATGCAGGTTAGTTGCAGAGGTATATTGAGTGATGTTGAGGTTTGGAGTATGAATCAATCTTTCACCGAGGTAGTGGGCATAGGACCCAAAAAATAGTTTTTTGGCCCTTGCCTGTCTCCCTCTTTCCATCCTCTAGTAGTCCCCAGTGACTATCTTTTCCACCATTATGACCATGAATACCCAGTAGTTAGCTCCTGCTTATAAGTGAGAACATGCAGTATTTGGTTCTGTTTCCATGTTATCTTGCTTAGAATAATGGCCTCCATATGCATCCATTTTGCTGCAAGTAACCGAATTTTGTTCTTTTTTATGGCTGTGTACAATTCCAGCGGTATACATGAACCACTTTATCTACCAGAAGATATTTTTAATAACTACTTTAGTGGAGAATCAAATCACCTTTGGTCAGAAAAGATGGACTCTCAGCAAAATTTTAGAAAGGGATACAGAAGGAGATTTGGAGCATGTGAAAATGTATAAAATAAGAACACCATTGTCATAATCTAAATTGCAGTTTAACCAGATTGCCAGCAGATCCAATTCATTTTGATTTACAAGAAGTAACATATGTTTCCCATCAGATTATTGGCAAAGATGTATTTATTGCCAACCTTGGCCACATTTTGTCTTTGAGCTTTCGTGATAAAGTTCAGGTGTTGAAAATGGAGTAGGGGTATGAGGAACAATCTCAAAATCAGAAAGCAAAATGAATTTCTCTTTCTTTTTAAATCTGCCCTTGGGACAGGCCTGAGTTGTTAGGCATAGTAGGTTCAACAGTGGCTCCCCAAAGATATGTTCAAATGGAATCTCAGAATGTAACTTTATTTGGCATAAGAATCTTTGTAGATGTAATTAAGGTTAGCATCTCAATTTGAGGTCATGCTGGATTGAGATAAGCATGAAATCCACCAATGAGTGTCCTTATAAGAGACAGAAAAGGAGAATACAAAGAAACATAGGGAATAATGACATATGAAGACAAAAGTAGAGAGTGGAGTTATGCTACCATCAGCCAAGCAATGCCAGGAGCCACCAAAAGCTGGAAGAGGCAAGGAAGAATTAAAATTTTTCCCTAGGGCTTTTGGAAGGAACATGGTCCTCTGACACTTTGATTCCAGACTTTTGGTTTCTACAACTGTGAGAGAATAAATATCTGTTGTTTCAAGCCACCAGCTTGGATGTAAATTATTATGGCAGCCTTACAAAACTGGAAGACTAGATACGTGCTCTTATTGTTAAACCCAACCAACCAACCAACCAACAGACAAACAGCATCCAACGTGATCTAATGTTTTCTTCTTATCCCTCATGATGAAAGGAAGGTACATAGAAAGAACTGTAATTGTCCTGAGTTAATCCACTCACTGACACTCTAGCCCAAACTTGAGGGGAACCATCCAAATCATAGTGAGTAGGTCACAGGAGGATGTTACATATCACAGGAGGATACTAATCCCCCATTCACAGTGTCTTTGCCCAAGGAATGGGGTCTGTTATGAGGCATTATACCACCTGGGCCTACACTAGGCAGGGATTGGCCTGAAAGCACATCCTTCATATATCTGCTGCCTGTAGCATGTATGATGCACTCAAAATCTTAAGAGCCCATGGCTTTGCATACAGATATAAGGTTTTTTTATATAAGGGATGGATATTGAGGATGTTATTAAAGCCACACTGTCCCAGGCTGGGACACAATTTGAGAACCTAGCACTGCACATCTGAGCCTAAACACAAAAATTGGCCATCCTCTGTCAAGCCAGTCAGCAAGATGTTATAGGCTGCAGTTGTTATGTGAGACTTAAAGACAGAAAATTTTCAGTGGCAAGGCTTAAATAGGAAAATGTTTGGGAGGCCGAGGAGGGCAGATCATGAGGTCAGGAGATCAAGACCATCCTGGCCAACACGGTGAAACCCCGTCTCTACTTAAAAATACAAAAAAGTAGCCAGGCATGGTGGTGGGCACGTGTAGTCCCAGCTACTCGGGAGGCTGAGGCAGGAGAATGGCGTGAACCCGAGAGGTGGAGCTTGCAGTGAGCCGAGATCACGCCACTGCACTCCAGCATGGGCGACAGAGCGAGACTCTGTCTCAAAAAAAAAAGAAAAAGAAAAAATAGGAAAATGTTCATTGAAATCTTGCTAAAGTCTTAGAATGCAATCTGCCTAAAATCATAAATAAATACATAAACAAGCAAACGAACAAATTATCCCTGCCCCTGAAAAGTAATCAATCAGAAGTTCTTTGTGCTATGCTCCTACTAAGAGGAGATAATAGCTAATTGGTATTTACCCTCATGGTAAAAATTTCCTTAGTGCCTTCAGAAAATATTACTATTTACCTAAGACAGAGTTCAACAAGTTCCCTAGGATGCAAGCGAAGGCAACGCAGGCTGAAGAACTATTGTGCCCTGCCTCACCATCTGCTCTCCTACTTCTGTGAAAGAGGATGCAGCTGTCCTGATGCTCTGGCTATTTCTACAGAGGAGACACAACTAACTGAGGGTCTTATCCTTCTTTCATGTATAATATGCATAAGAGGAGATTTTACATATTTTGTGTATTAAAGGGCTTTGACCATGCAATTCATTTCAATATTAGAAACAATTTCAAGGTGACAGTAGTTACCTTGTGAAATGATAATGAAACCACAACAACAAAAGTCAGCAGTGAGGATTAGCAAAGAAAATACTGGGACCAGGAGTGGAGGTGCTGATTGATGTAATGTAGTCACCACGTACATGTTGCTATGGAAATTATGCAAAAATGAAAGAAAAAAGGAACTAACTAGTTGTATTGAGAAACTAGAAATGAAATGGCATGTCTCTGGTAACATTATTGAGGAGACTTCTTCCATTTCCTGAGACAAGCATCTAGAATAGTTAAAAATGGGAAATTAAGGGGTTCAGTCAGAAGATTAAGTTAGCATTACAAATCTCTCACAAAGTAAGAATCAGCATCTCTCCCCAGTCTCCTGATGACATTTTTTGGCGCTGTGTTTACATCTCAGGTTCAGAAAGCTCACTTGCAATCCTCATGACTAAGCTAATTTCACTGACTTGGTTAAAAGGATATTTTCCATTTTTTTTTAACAGCACAGTCTTTGCTAAAGAATGGCTCCCAGGGTTTAATCTCTTATCCTAATTCGAATCACACAGTCCATAATTTCCTGGTATCCAAACAAATTCAGTGGGCAGGCATGAACAAAATTTGGCCATAAACACTAGTAATCACAATTTTGTTTCAAGCTTTAATAAGAGATTGTGGCTACAATGCTACTTGCCAATGGACAGAAGTCCTCATATCAACCTCGGCCATGGATATGATTTATTTAAAAAAGAAAGAAACCAGGAGCCATCTGGGTAAAATTAACTGCCTGTGGTATGAACTTTGATCAGCCTACCAGAACCACCAGCTAGCACCAAAATCCTTGAGTAAATCGAAAACATTAGAATAAAAAATAAAGAAAATATAGGCAAAGAGAGAGAAAGCAAAAGTATTCTAAAACTCATGTCAGAGTTAATAGTCTTTAGCAGTGAAAAAAAACTTTTTTTCCTTGAGGGTTAATTAGTTGCTTCACTTTCCCTTGTCTAGAAAAGATTGCTGTAGTAATTATTATTAACACTCTTAATAATAATGGTAACCAGTAATAATAATTGAGCCCTTTTTTTTTTTTTTTTTTGAGACAGAGTCTCGCTGTCGCCCAGGCTGGAGTGCAGTGGCGCGATCTCGGCTCACTGCAGGCTCCACCCCCTGGGGTTCACGCCATTCTCCTGCCTCAGCCTCCCCAGTAGCTGGGACTACAGGCGCCCACCACCTCGCCCGGCTAATTTTTTTTTTTGTATTTTTAGTAGAGACGGGGTTTCACTGTGTTAGCCAGGATGGTCTCGATCTCCTGACCTCGTGATCCGCTCGCCTCGGCCTCCCAAAGTGCTGGGATTACAGGCGTGAGCCACCACGCCCGGGCTAATTGAGCCTTTTTACATCCCAGGTTTAGTATTATAATTGGCGCCTTATGTATTAACTCTTCTGATCCTCACCAGAGGAAGCTCACAAAGGTAACTAACTGGCTAAGCCTCTCATAGGCAGTAGGTGATACAGCCTGAAGAACCCAGATGGTTCAGCTCCTGAATCCTTCTTCTTACCATTATGTTCTGCCATGTCTCACATAACCAGTGGGAATCCACGCAGCAGATGACTCTTAACTTTGTTCTTTAAAAATCCCATGGCAGGTAAAATAAGCTATCACCCAAGGGGTTTCTCTACTCTCCAATACAGAAAATGGATGTTAGCTTAGTGATACCAAAATGCTACTGTTCTTTGTGTGAAATCCTAGCCAGCTGAAACCATTAAAGGGGACAAATGTCACTAAGCATCTACTGGATGCCAGACATTATTTCATGCATTTCAATGTGATTTCTCTCACTTAGTCAAAAATATATCTATATATGGTAGGTCTGAAGAAGGGTTAAAGAAGTGGGTGAGCAGTCTTGGCATTTTCTCAACATTATAATTTTTTTGGTTGTACACTTTGTTTTTTTCTTGTAATTAAGTAATTATAAAAAGTTCAATAACAACAGCTCACTTTTTTTTTTTTTTTTTTTTTGAGACGGAGTCTCACTCTGTCCCCCAGGCTGGAGTGCACTGGCACGATCTCGGCTCACTGCAAGCTCCACCTCTCGGGTTCACGCCATTCTCCTGCCTCAGCCTCCTGAGTAGCTGGGACTACAGGCGTCCGCCACCAAGCCCGGCTAACTTTTTGTATTTTTTTTAGTAGAGACAGGGTTTTATCGTGTTAGCCAGGATGGTCTCGATCTCCTGACCTCGTGATCCGCTCGCCTCGGCCTCCCAAAGTGCTGGGATTACAGGTGTGAGCCAGTGCGCCTGGCCAACAACAGCTCACTTTCAAAATGTATGTTACTCTTTAGAATGTACCCAATGACTAGTTTTTGCTATGTGCCAGTTGTTCTTATAGTGGTCAGTCCCTCTTCAAATAGGTGATAAAATATCTTAAAGTAGGTGAACATTCATATGTCTCAAGTTCAGTTAACAAACAAATATATAATTAGACGAAGCCTTGATATTTCTAATAGACTTCTCTAATAAATGTATTTTCTTAATTTCTACTATTATTAATGCTTCTTATTTAAAATTGAGGATGTGATACATAAGAAACAAATATAACTAGATAAAGCCTTAGTATTTCTAAGTTTTCTCCTATAAATATATTTCCTTAATTTCTACCACTATTAATGCTTATTTAAAATTAAGCATGTGATAACTATTTGTTGCCACCTCATACAATATAAAATAATGTAATATTAATTATGCTTATTGTGCATGTGCTTTGTGTCAACTTATGGTGTAAGTTGTCTATTAGCTCAGTTAGCCCCCACTTGCCAAACTATGTAGTCATACCAATTTTTTTTTTCAGATGGATAAAGGGAGGCAGGAGGGTTTTGTAACCACAGAGCTAGTCATCAGAGGTGAACAGGACCAAGATTTGAACCCCACAGTTTTTCTTCAGAGTTGGAAATCATAATCTCCACACATACTTGAGGTTTTGGGATCCTCACCAAATTTTCAATTATCTAACTCAAATACGGACAATGTGAAGGTCACAAAATTACTTTCTGTCATCTCTAAGATAAATCTCAGAGAGATAAGCAGTTTTTCAGCAGATGAAATATAATTAAAACAAGAGATTATGTACCTTCTGGTCCTGTTGCCAAGAGATCACTGGTTTCCCCAAGGCTTGACCTATTCATGAGGGCAAACGTTGGAATATTTTGAATTTCTCCTCATCTAGGTAAGCTTCAGGATGCATTACGGCAACCAGAATAATTTTATTCAAGAATAGGAAAGGCCAGCTAGTTTAGCACACTTAGACATGAAATTTACTATTATCATATTTAATTCAATCTTATTTCTTTTCTATTTTAATTTACAGATAGAAATTATGCAGTAGTTTTGTAGGCTGACCTGTGTAAACTCCTTCTCACAATTTTTTAATACAGTTCTGAGGATTCTTTTATCATACCAAAGTCATATACAATAATGTAATTGAGTTGCCTGCCACTCAATGAGTAATTGGCCTTCAGGTTTCTCTTAATGATTATAAATAAGACCTTATGATTTCCTGTTTTCTGTAAGAATATTTAATAATGAAAGTCTCAATCTACCACAATGTTTAACTTTGGGGAACAAGATCTGAAAAAATATACTCTTAAAAACTTAAATGTTGAATTATCCCTTCACATGTAATGTCCTGACACTCGTTTTTTTACCAGCATACAGGGAGTAGATATTCAAAATGATTGCATAAATGTATACAAACTAGAGGCTAGGAACTGGTAAGGCTTGTCCAGATGACAAGACACTCTCTGCTAAAATTAACATTCTCTCTCACCTCAGATGTTTCATCATTGCTATTGTTGTCGATACTGCCATTTATTAAAACTGTATTCTGTAAATTACCGGTAAGAGTGAGTGGTTTTAATATTACTTTAGTGTCCACATAGAAATTCTTCAGTGCTGTGAAGATAAGACCCCAAAAGATTGCTGCACTGCACAGGGACTCTTGGCTAGCTAAAAAAAAGAAAAAAGCCAAATATTTTCATTGCTGAGAGGTAAACGAAGAATTCCCAAACATTTGAGGTATCTGTCTAATGTCTAAAATAAGAAGTTGAAACCTTTCACTAACAACTTGTGCTGTGAAACATGTAAGTTTAAATGAATAATTCAACAGTTACTGTTTGGATTTACATAGAAAGACTTTTGCCAAAGCCTATACTGAACACATACCAAAACAATTACGCCTAGCATGTACACAGTGATAAGAATGTTTTCTTTTGGTATCCACTAGAGGAGAAACTTAGAGCAGCACCACTTTCTCCTGCTATCCTTGGGTCCATGCTGCGGTAGTTATTTACCTGAATTGCCCTCGGAGTAACTGCATTTACTTGTATATGAAATGGACCTAAAGTAATGGATTTGCCCATTAGTGAATAATATTAGAAACAATTTCAATTGTAATGCAATTCCTGTTCAGTTCCACGCAATTTCTGCATAGAAACACAACTGAAAAAAAAATGACAACCAATCAACCAGTAAAACTGCAATAAACACTTTTTAGGTGAGAAAACGTCAAAAGAGTGTGGATTTGGAAGTCCTTCCATTGTGCTAATTATAGATCTTTTTTATCTCTCTGAATACTTGTCAATAGTCATTAGGTTTGTACAATTTTCTCTTTTTAATGGATCAAAAAATCACCAAATAGGAAGAAGTAAATCTGTATAACGGGACATATAACCATTGGTTTTAAAATACATAACCTACAGTCTAAAATAAAGAAGAAATATATACATGTGAAGCTTTTTTTGACTGACTATATTACAAAATATGCTAAAATTGTACTGCAAATGAACTCTCCTCACCTCCCAAAGAATACCAAAACATACAGTGAAACAAAATTGTGCAAGTTTACATTAAGGCTCTCAAATTTGAACTAAACATAAAAACTGAGCAATTTATCTTGGGATTCTAAAAATATGAATCTAACAAAATTCAAATTGACGATACCCGACATGTTGTCATAATGTAACATTCAAAGTTTATTCTCTGAAGAAATATCAAGTTTTAAAAATAAATGGGAACAATACCAAGCATCATCTAAAGGCCAGTTTTTAGTTTTCTCAGCACCATGGGTAACTTTTGTAAGAAATGAGATAATCCTGCAATCCCAGCTACTCGGGGCTGAGGCAGGAGAATGGCGTGAACCCGGGAGGCGGAGCTTGCAGTGAGCGGAGATCGCGCCACTGCATTCCGGCCTGGGTGAAAGAGTAAGACTCCGTCTCAAAAAAAAAAAAGAAACGAGATAATTAGATTTACTGCAAATGAAATTTTGATGAAGTGCTATTGAAGTATAATATTCTATGAAATCCCTTGTTACCTTGAAAGGAGCTAAATGACAACTGCTTGATTATTATGGGACAAAGATAACTTTAGGTTTTTTCTTCTAAATTGTGGGTAGTGACTATTTCGATATTTTCTGTAATGGTATTTTCTGTAAGTGATATTACCTAGCTTTCAGGTCCAGATCTTAGCCACATCACTTCCTGAAACCTGACTTTACAACAAAAACCTTCTTTGTTCTTCCTTAGCCTGTGTATAGTGGCAGCATTTAAAATTAATACCATGCAATTACCTTCTGCTCTATGATAATCTTTCATACTTTCTCTTGTTTTCTCAAACTCTTCATAACTCTTAGGTCAAATTTCATGCCCTATGTAGTTCCCTTCCTTTTGTATCATCTTTCTGTAGCTAAGATTATAGTAAGTTCTTAACAAGAATTTATAGATTTATCGGTCAAATTATTAACCGTTCAACAAGAAGACCAAAGCCAATGTAATATTTTAACAAGTATGGATTAAGAAAATTACCTTTGATATTATCCTTAAAGAGAGTTTTAGTCCTCATTTTCCAATACATACACTCAACTATACCTCCCATTTTGTAAGAAAACCAGCTGCATTTGGGAACATTTCTTAAATTATTGAAGTCTTAACATTGATACTTTTAACTATTTACTTACAATCTTTGTGAATATTATGCAGGATATTCACTAAAGATAAGCGAAGAGATTGTACTCCACATGTCAGATGAATGGCTTTAAAACCTTAGTCGGTAGAATTCACCAAGATTTTTGCTTAAAGTGCAAACTTCTCAGTTAGTTCCAAGTCCAGAGATTCTGATTTAACAGGCATAGAACAGGACCCTGGAATCTGCATTTTAAATAAACTCAAGGTCCATCTTAAATGCACTCAGAAATAAGTGATTTTACTACTTGAGAAATGTAACTTGAGGAGTTTAAAATCTGTGAAATCTCTGATAAAAATTAATTATGTGGCTGGGCATGGTGGCTCATGCCTGTAATCCCAACACTTTGGGAGGCCAAGGCAGGCAGATCACAAGTTCAGGAGTTCAAGACCAGCATGGCCAATGTGGTAAAACCCCGTCTTTACTAAAAATACAAAAAAATTTAACCAGGTGTGGTGGCTGGTGCCAGCTACTTGGGAGGCTGAGGCAGGAGAATTGCTTGAATCCCAGCTACTTGGGAGGCTGAGGCAGGAGAAATGCTTGAACCAGGGAGGTGGAGGTTGCAGTGAGCCTAGATTGCGCCACTGCACTGCAGCCTGGGTGACAGAGCGAGACTCCAGTTCAAAAAAAAAAATTAAGTATGTGCTTTGGCACTTTAAAGAGAAGTAAATAAATGAGTCGTGTTTGGTTTCTATTCTGTCCATCTCTGCTATTTTTTCTTTCTTTCTTT